>NW_025999913.1:16503756-16609742 GCF_001458135.2 Marmota marmota marmota
GTGTATAAGAGACGTGGTCCCGGCGGCGCCCTCCGCTGACCGAAATGTCGCTGCGCCGCCTGGGCCGGAGGCGGCCAGTCTTGGACATTTTTAACTTATTGGTTGTATCAGTCCATCTTGTATGGCCATAGCACAACACTTCAGGCTGGGTGCGTTAGAGTTTGCGTGACTCACAGTTCTGAGGGCTGGGAGGTTCAAACAGCATGGAGACATGTCACGGCAAGGGCCCTCCTGGCTGTGTCTCAACTCAGTGGAGGACAGAAAAGGAAACAGCCATGTGCAGAGGACACCGAGCACCTGGAGTGGCCTCTACAGTGGCCCACTCTCCCCAGAACTGACACATTCCTGCAAGACCCAGCCCAGCCTGGAGACCAGCATTGATTAGATCATGACCGAGTTGCCTTCCGCTGGCCCTGCCTCTGGACCGCCACCCTGGGGTCCAAGCTTCCAGCACGCGGACCACACCATGCATGGAGAGCTGTGGAGCTGTCTGACATTGTCGGATGACAACTACTGCTGTGGATCCCTGTGTTGGTGCTCCTTCCACGGCGCACCTGCTAGCTACCGCAAAGGCAGCGTCTCTAGCCACAACTATCATCCTAAAAACACCACCAAGACCTTTGGAGAGCCTGATGGGCAGGACGCAGAATTTCACTGTTTTGGCTTTGGTTGTTTAATTACTATTATGTGGCCTTGTATCACTGACTGACACTTACGCGTAAATCAAAAGTAGACTCTGTGCGAAAGGGACTGTTGTTTCTCTCCTCTCCTCCTCCTCCTCTTCTTTTCTAACTTCCTCAGTCTCCCCCTCGGAGAGCACAGGTAAATGGATATCCCCAGTCTAACTTGTGTCTGAATATTTCTTAATCACCTCTGCTCAGTGTTAGGACCGTGGGGTCATTCCCTGGAGTGTGGGCTGAAGTATATTAAGAGGTGCTGCTCAAGGAACGGATCACATCCCATCCTAAGCCCAAAACACCCAGGTAAAAATGCACTTAGAAGACCTCACCTCCTGAGCATTGTAAGTCAGCCACGCCATGCGACGTGGAGTGTTGTGGCTTTCTCTTGGGGTCAGTTCTGGCTGGGAGCTACAGCCGAGGGTCAGCCCCTAGGTCTCATGGGCATGTCACGCTGTGCTTTGCTGACCTGGCCAGAGACCCAAAGCTGGAGGTACGGTGTCTACTGCTTGCCCGTGGCTTTCCCACCCTCCTAAAGTCACAGAACTCAGGGAAAATTGTCATCGCTCGGGGCTCCGTTGTATAGCCTGACTGTTGGTTAGAGGCAAGGTGGTGTTCGTTTTATCATTTAATAGCTTAATTGAAACACCTATCCTCAGATGATAGGAAATACAAACGCGACTTTTCCTGTGTTACATGATAAGTAGGGTTGACCGGGCGAGGACTTCCATCGGAGAAAAAAGGGCGTTTGTTCCTGCCCTTGAACTTTCCCCTGAACACTCAATTCTGCGACTTACTTCAGAGCTGTCACGATGAGGCCTGTGTCTGAGCACTTTGGATTCTTACCCCAGCGTCAGGGCAGGCCTAACTGAGAGAGTGAACTGGGCATGGTGTCACTTCCGCCTTGAAACTGCTCCAAGAAAAGACACAGGACTCCACAGTGTCATTCCAAGAGAACAATGGTTGGCCCTACTTACTGTATCTGAGTTTCCATCCTAAAATTTGTTTTCCATTTGGAAAGGCAGCTGTTGGTATGCGGTGGCTCTGGAAAACTCAGGAAGCAATAACTAGAATTAGAATTAGACGTCGCATGGGTCGGTTTGTTTCTTGCGTGAACTTGATACTGAGGATAACTCTGTTGGGGTAGAGATCTGGGGGTGAGAGACCGGGCTGCAGATAGAGAAGCAGGATGGGTGCTCTGTGGCTGGGCACTGGTGATTGTGTGTTGTGCTCTAGTATTTATAGTTTTATCAAACGAAAGTTTTATATTTTAGAGAATAAAAATTGCTTTCATTGTTTAACCCTGTAAGACTACTTTAAGCTTTCAAATAATGAACCTTTAAACGTTGTGCATAGAGTGAAAGCCCCAGTGAAGGCGTGCTGGGTGTAGTTCCTTATCCGTCTGCACCCCATCTGGGAGGACTCCATGGTGCAGACAGTAAGGGGCCTGGAGACAAGTTCAATCCATCGGACTTCTTACATACAGAAAAATGAAACTCTTTGTTCAGGTTTGGTGTAAATATGGAGAATATACAAATGTGGGATCTCTGTGATTAAAGCAATCAGAACAACAGAGGGCCACCGAGCTTTGTGTCAACGTGTTCCTGAACTATGTGGGCCTTCACATCCCTGTTGGTAGTCTGGTGCTGATAATTGCACCGTGGCTTTTATTTTCCTGATTGGTGGTAAGAGAGGGCGGTAATTTATCCTTGGCTTTCAGGCCAGCTACAGTGATAATAAGCAGCTGAACTGTCCAACAGGAAAGGGTCCTTTCTGTTCTCCCAGAAGCGTATGTCCACATCTAGCAGTGGGTCCTGGGGAGGGGACCTGAGCCATCGGGGAGCCTTCCCACAGGCAGGACTGGCTGGGCAGGGAGTTCAGCTGCGGGCCTGGCTCCGTCTGCTCCCTGGGCAGCGCTGGGATCTTGATCTTCATCAGGCCACTCTGCTGAGGCTCTGTGCTTTCGTTTGCCTTGGCTGCTATTAAATAATAATAAGTAGAAAGGAGAGAGGGTGAGGGCAGCCCAGAGTGCAGCCTCAGGCGGAGCCTCATTCCCAGCGCAAGAGCCCATCACATCTCCTGGGACGCCCATGAAGGGGAAGAGCTGTTCATTGTACCACGCCAGATTCCCAATTCTCCTTTTCCTAATTTCTTGCACCTGTAAATAACTGGCGAGAACCTGAAGAGGATGAGCGCTGAGGTGGAGTTTCTGAAAGCTGTTTCCGTTGGCATCCTGCGGAGCCTTGGTACACAGATGCCTCCGGTCCTGGAGGCCAGGGGCAGGGAGAGAGCTGGGCCGTTTGCTGAGGGGGTGGGTTCTGGCAGGAGGGCGTAGGCTGGGGTCTGTGTCCCCCACCAGCTATGCCACGCCCAGGGCCGGCTGCCGCCCATGGAGAGTTTGTGTCCACAAGGATCCGTACAAGGCATTTGTTGTCACTGCAAAGCCAGAGACATCGTTTAATAAATGTTTACAGATACTTTTAACAGACTTGCCTATTAAAAGCGAAGCTAGCCGTTAAGACCTCTGTGTCAAGGTGCCTCCGGCCCTGGGAAGGGGACGCCCCTCATGACGACACCCTGCTTTCTCTGAGCCTGCCTGCTCTCCTTTGGACCTTGAGGGTCCTCCAGAGGTCCCGTGGGAAAGACTTGCTCGCCAGCGTGGCAGAATCAGAGGTGGTAGACCCCTAGGAGGTGAGTCTAGTGGGAGGTCATACCCTATTGAGGTGACTGCAGGACCCTGCCCTCTTCCTCTTCTACTTCCCGGCTGGGAGCTGGGCAGCTTTTCTGAGAGTCCTTCACACTCTGTGCCATGAGTGCCGAGGACACAGGCCCAAGACAACAGGGCCGACCAATCATGGACTGAAACCTCTGAAACTGTGAGCCAAAATAAACCTTTTCTCTTTATAAGTTCATTAGCTCAGATATTTGTTATAGTAATGGAAAGCTGACTTTGAAAGATCTTTTTTTCTCTCACTAGTTTAGCCCAGGGGTGGCCAAGAGACATATAATGTGGACTTCAAATGCAACTCTCACCAATAAGTTTAAGATGTTGAGTAGCCTCTTAAAAACTGTAAAAAGGAAAATAGATTAATTTTAATAATGTTCTATTTAAATCAATATGCCCCAAATATTGTGAATTCAATAAAGCTGCCAATATAGACTTCCTGAGGTATTTTACGTTCTTTATTTCCCACTGTGTCTTTGAGCTCTGGTGTGTGTGTTGCGTGAGAAGCACTCATTGCCCTCTGTAGCTCACGGATCCCATAGTAGATGGTGTAGGGATATAGGTTTGGAGAAGGCTCAGAATTCCCCCTCCCTCCCTGCTGATGTATGTCTTTCCACAGAAGATTACCCACACGGATAACCTAGCAGTTATTTTAAGGAATCTGTGAAAATAATTGACTTTAGGTGGGTTGGTTCTGCTCCTTGCTGCTGGCTGATGCTCATCGGTGATGTCGAAGAACAAAGTGTCTGGGGGCTTTCTTTTCCTGGACCTCGCTCTCCCCAGTGACTCACCCAATGTGCCTACTAGACTTCAGACACTCCCTCTGCTCTCAGTGGCTTGGATGGGGCTCCTTCCCCTTCTTCGTGCTCCGTCATGTTTTTCAGTGTGAAGCAGAATTTGAAGAAGGTAGTGGGCAAAACACTACCCTGTAAATACAGCTTAGTCAAGTCTCCATTCTTCCTAATTTAAATACATATAATCTTCCTTATCTATGGTAACTGATCCCCCCCCCCAAAAAAATTATCTGGAATTTGCATAAGAAACAAAAACACCTGAAATTTTAAGTGGCTTTTAATGAACTCATGAGGAGGTGGAGTTTGGCCTTGGGAAAAGGGAACAGGATGGGGCTGTTGAGCTTCTGAGAGGCAGGCAGCACCGGCGGCAGCTGGCACCGCGACAGGGCTCCCCCTTCAGCCTCTTACACCAGGCAAAGCGGCTCTCCCCTCACCTGGCCCCAGCCTGCCCCTTGGCTTTTCCACCCTGAGTGTCCTCGGCCTCTGTGGGAGTGCCCAGCAGGGTGCACAGGATGCCCACAGGGAAAGCTGGCCCTGGAATGGGATGAAGGAGGTGATGCCAACAGTCGGTGAAATTTGAGTTGTCACCATTTTTACGACCATGGTGGCTACGGAGCCGAGCGGGTGTGGGTGTCTTTGAGGTCCACACATAAGCAGTTGGCGCTTAATCAGTGACTTTTGAGCCCAGCCAGGTGATTGAAATAGCAACTATGTTAAAAAGGGGCCATTTCTTCTCTCAGTCTTTGTAGATTTATAGATAAAGTCTTAGTCCTCACGTTTGACCATAAGCCAAGGAATTTCCACTTCTTGAAGGAGGGGCTTTGGCAGATGTTGACACAGAAGGGGCAACTTTCTTTGATGGAATTCCTTGAAATAGAATACTTTGGAGTCAAGTAAAAAGAAAAAAAGTCGTTGTTATTTAGAGTCACATAGAGTAACATCAAGAAGAAGCCACTCTTGGATCCTTCCTCTTCCAGCGGGGCACTACTAAAAAGGCCCTCGGTAGAACTCAGCTGGCTCTCACAACCCCACGGGGTAGGGATTCCTCTTTTCCTCATTGTTTGGTGGAGGCAACTGATTCCAGAAACATGGCATAGTTTGCCCAAGATCCTAGAGCTAAGGACTGGGGAAGCTGGGATTTAGCCCAAGCAGCGCGACTTCAAGTTCCTGCTCTCGATCACCACACCGTGTACAGGGGAACAGGTAGGCACCTGAACACACTTACACCTGGTTTCCCACTAGGTGCTGGACCAGTTTGAGACCTACCGTGATCCTCTAATGCAGCCTCCTGAATATGGCGCAGGGAGACACTATGACTTAAAACTTGGTAGCTTTCAAAATATTGAGTTTTAAAACATCTTAGAATGGAGATCATTTGTTAAGAAATCACAGCCCCAAACCTCCGATGGACTACTTGAGAGATAGGGCATGGTGTGGCAGGTTGCTTGGCCAATGTGAGTCCCTGGTTAGGAAGGAAACCTGACCCCTGCGTTGCTGTTAGCCCTCAGCGTTGCTGACGCTGGCCTTGGGCATGCTCATCAGAGACTCAGTGGTACCAAGACTTGCAGAAACTGAGGCTTTCTTGGTCTCTGTCCTCTCCCTCCACACAGGCTTCCAGCTTGCATCTGACCCAGCCTCTGACCCAGCCTCTGACCCTATGCGTTCAATTTTTGTGTTGAGTCTTCCCAGTTTTCGGAGCTTGGTTTTCCTAAGTTGCTCCTGGCTTGATCCTCAGTGCTGCTTGGGTAAGAACCTGCCCCGTGCATCCTGCCCCGTGACACCCTCTCTCTTCTATTTTTTGTAGCCAAATGTGCTGGTGTGGTGTCTTACTCAGAACGTCTTTTTCTTAGAGATCTCTCTGGTGGCTCGCACGGGCTCACAGCTCCCCACCCACTTGACGTTTCGCCCATCACATTCTATGTTTCTTCCAAGGACTGAAAATATAACTCTTTCTCTGACAGCATGAGAGACATTCTCTCATTGTTGCTCTCCAGGAAAAATCTCATAATCTAACTAGACAAACCTTCGCTGAAAAATTAGACCAAATGGCATTTGTAAACTCGAAGGAAAGCATTTTTCTTCTCTGAAGTATTCCCTAGCTGGAAGTGTTAGAAACTTTACATACACTGATACCAGTTAGGTTTATGGAAAATTTGAAAAGCCATAAACAGCTGGATACACTGTCAACACTGAACCCTGTTGACCTAATTTTTTCCTTAGCTCTCTGTATGCTGAGAACCTTGGAGCATTTTAACTTACATTTATGAGTGAGAAATGTGGGTGGATACAGTTTACTTCCTTAAAAAAAGAAAAACAAGGAGTTTGCTGGCTTCTTTTTGCTCATGTGTAATTGTAATTTCAAATGAAGGAAATACTATTTAGAAGTGCATGTTGGTGCGATGTGCCTACCCACCCTTTCTCCAACTGTGCCCACAGGTAGCTAGGTCAAGGCACGGTTTGCCTTGTGCCTGATACCGTTGGTGTTTAACTTTATTTTTCACTCATGATCTAAATCCCTTACACAATGAAACATCTTCAGAAACAAATATGATCTGCCGCTTTCAGGTTACCAGAGAACAATAAAGAAACTAAAGATATGCAGTGTTTATTTGTTTTTAGCATCAGATCAGATGTTGGATGTTTTTGGCAACCCAGGCTGCACAAATGAGATTTTCTTTACAGTGTCCTTTTCTTTCTTAATTGGCACTCTACTGTTTAATTTATTACAAATGAACTTTTCAGGCCTGTTTATGATAGAGAACTGGTAACGAAGGTATAAACATAGCCAGTAACTTATTTAGCACACTGTGGGCTCTTCATAAACACAGTTGCATAAATAAAATATTGAAACAAAACGGAGTCAGGGTGTTCCGCTCCATGGTCGATGGTAAAAACTAACTTTACTGCTCAGTGTGCCTACATTTGGAGAATTAGGTCAGTGGCATCTCTGATGTTGGATTTTGAATCTAATATGTTTTAGACAAATGATCTCTTTCTTGATTTTAAAAATCAATCTTAACAGTAGAGCCACTGCTTATTTTATGAGTGCCCTGTGTTAAAACAGTTTCTGAAGTGCTATTTATCTGTGTACCTTACAAACTGCCATGATTTTCACTGGTGCAGTGAAACTTGAGAGCACAACCTATCTGGCTGTGTTAATGAACAGGCTAGCCTCTTGGGTAAGTTACTCAAGCAATTTCTGCCAATCCTAAATTTTCACTTATACAAAGTACAGGTCTTATGTAATTTGAAGAGTTATTATGAAGAGGAGACATAAAACAAACAAGATGTTTAGACGGTGCCTGGGCCACCACAATGACTCCCGGTAGCTATGATTATATGTGCACAGTGCATTTTGCCTGTTCACCCTGCAGTACAGGTTGGGTTGCTCCCATTTTTCTGCTGTGAACTCTGCTGCTGTGAACGTGTGTGCACCGATATCTGTTCCAGACCCTGCTTTCAGTTTTGGTGTGTACCCGGGGGTGGAATCACTGGATCAGATGATAATTCTGTGGTTTTTTTGAGGCATCTCCAAACTGTCTTCAATATCAATTCCCCCATTTTACATGCCCAACCAGTAATGAACTGGGACTCCTATTTCTTCATATCCTGGCCAAGAGTGATTATTTTCTGGGTCTTTGGTCCCCCACCTCATGGCCATCACGACGGTTATAGGTGGTCTTTCATTGTGGTTTTGATCTGTATATCTCTGGTGGCTGGTGATGTTGAACATCTTCATATGTATTCGTCAACCATTTGTGTATCTTTGTAGAACTGTCTATTCATGTTTTTTACTTTTTAAAAATTTGTTTGTGTTGGGTACGGTGGCACACGCCTGTAATCCCTGTGGCTCAGGAGGCTGAGGCAGGAGGATGGCAAGTTCAAAGCCAACCTTGGCAAATTAGCAAGATTCTGTCTCAAAATTAAAAAAAAAAAAAAAAAGAAAAGAAAAGAAAAGAAAAGGGCTACGGATGTGGCTCAGTGGTAAAGTGCCCCAGAGTTAGATTCCTGGTTCCAAAACAAAACAAGATAAATAATCTATTTGTTTGTATTTATAGGATTTTTAAAAATATATATCTGTATATTACGGTCCTCTGAGATACATGACTTGTAGGTGTTTCCTCTCATTTTCTGGGGTTGTTTTTTTACTCTGATTGTAGTATCCATTGCTGTACAGAAGGCTTACATTTTGTAGTTTAACTTATTTTCTTTGTTGTTTGTGTTTTGATATCATGTCGAATTATTGTAACCCTCTCCCAACCAAAACAAAGCGGGGGGAGGGGTCAACTTGGTTTCACTGGAAAATTCTATCAAACATTTCAGGAAGAAATAATACCAATCTTGTGCAAAATTTCTCAGAAAATAGAGGAGGTAAGAATGCATCCTTTTATATATTAGGCATAGTTCAGATACCAAATAAGATTTGTAAAAAAAAAAAAAAAGGATGTTATAAAAGGAATATGGTAATGCATAAATGTGATAATGTATCATAACCAAATTGAATGGTTTATCTCTGGAATGCAAAGTTAGACACTTAGAAATCAATCTGTGTAATTTACTAAAACCACACAACAAAGAAAAGCCATATAATGATTTAAATAATGTAGAAAAATCATAGAGAAAACAGAACAGCTGTTTAGAATAAAAACTTGAAGCAATGTAGGAATGGTTGGAATCTTTGATAAAGTGAATCTATAGAAAATCTGTAGCTATCTACTTAATGGCAGAATATAGAATGCTTCTTCCCTAATATTGATAACTAGGTTCACTTTCACCTCTTTCAATTATTATTTTGTTAGAAATTATGGCTAATGCAATAAGAGAAGAAAATAAAATAGTTTGGAAAGAGCAGTAAAACTGTTTACAGATGACATGGTTGAGAGCAGTGTCTCAAAGAATGTACAAAACAACTGTAAAGACCAAATGACTTAGCAAGAGGTCAGGATAAATTGTTGACATACAAACAGATGTATTTTTACATGCTAGTACAGTGAATTGGAAAAATGATTTTTTAAAATTTCACATACAAGAACATGATGAAACAAATACCTAGAAATAACTTTAGTAAAACCCATGCAGACTCTCTACACCGAACACTAAAACATTGCTGGAAGTAATGGAAAACGACCTAAGTACATAAAAAGAAATTTCATTAGTGATTAACAACCACAATATCCTTGAGGTATTGTTATTTCTAGAATCAGTGTAATCCCAGCTGAAGCACCACCAGACTTCTTGTTTGTTTGGGGCACAAACTGGTTCCAAAATTTATAGAAAATGTACTAGAGTTAGACTATCCAGAGCGACCTTGAAACAGCAAAGTCAGAAGGATCACATTATATGATTCCACAATTATGAAGTATAGTAATCAAAACTTGGAAATGCATACATAAAAAGAGATGAACAGATCAATAGAACACAATTAAGAACTCAGAAGTAGATCCCCATTTATATAGTTGACAAAGGAGAGAAGAAAGTACTTTTAGAAATAGCAGTGGTATACCTGGAACATCAATCCCTTCCTCATACCAGTCACAAAATCTAACTTGAGATGAGTCACAGACCTCACAGTAAAATAACGATTTCAGAAGAAAACAGGAGAATATCTTTGCAATGGGGGGGGTGTAGTTGAAAGGAAGTCTATAGAAAGCAAAATCCATAAAAATTGACAAATGAGACATAATCAAATTTGAAAACTTGAACTAATTGAAAGACATTGTTAAACAATTGATAAAATTCATATCTGATGATTGGTAGGCAGAATGCACAAAGTATTTCTACAGCTCAAAAATGAAAAAGATGCAGTAAAATGGGCACCATCTCAGATACTTCACAAGGAAAGATACACAAATGGGCAATGAGCACATGAAATAAAATATACTCCGATTTTACTCAGCATGCTCAGGAAATGCAAAATAAACCACAGGGAAAGACCTCCATAAGGAGGGCTAAAGAAGACTAACAGCTGAATGTTGGTGAGGATGTGGAACAACTGGAGCTCTTAAATTTTTGGTGAGTGTGTAATTTTGCAACCACTTTGGACAGAAGCCTGGGAATTTCTTATAAAACTATATGCACCTGTATTCAGACCTACAATTTCACTTCTAGGTATTTTCCGAGGAGAAATAAAAGCCTGTGAGCCACAAAAAAAAAAAAAACAAAAACAAAAAATCAAAAAAACCTGTACAAGAATGTTCCTCCCAAAATGTTCAACTGTATTTAGAATAGCCAAAAGTGGAAAGAGCCCATGTGTCCATCAAGATAAAAGTAGAAAACTAAGGGATCATATTTGTGAACCATAAAAAGAACAAAGTACTGATTCATGCAACAGCATTGATGAATTGCCCAAACTTTTATGCTGCACAAAGAAAAACTTACATAAAAGAGAAACAAATAAAATTGGTTCTAATTATATGAGGTTTTTGAACAGGCAAAGCTAATTAAGTACAAAAATAGAAGAGGAGGGGTGGGGCAGGGATTGCCCAGAAAGTGTTATGCAGAAAATTTTGGGAGGGGGGCGTGATGTTTTGCATCCTGATGGACATTTGTGCCATACAGGTGTATACATTCACAAGAGCTTATCAATTGGCACATGTAAAATTTGTGTGTTGTATTGCAGCTGAATTTTGCTTATAAAACACTAAGGAATTTTGAAGTTTAGGAATAAAGTTTACTGATATTTTCAACTACCTTTGAAATGGATCAAAATTTAAAAATGATTGATCAAAGGACAGAGGTAGGGAAGATGCATAGGTATCTGGTGAATACAAAATACAACCAAATGTTAATTATGGACTCTAGGTGAAAGGAAAATGGATTTCCTTCAGCTAATAATTCTCTCTTCTGTAGGTCTGAAAATTTTTATAATAAAATATTACAGGGAATGCAATTATTCATCTGCTCCTACTTTCAAGGGTTGAAATGATATGTGTGGTGTGTGTGTGTGTGTGTGTGTGTGTGTGTGTTATTTTTTGGTACTGGGGATTGGATCCACAAGTGCTTTACCACTCAGCCACATCCTAACCCTTTTTATTTTTTTATTTTGAGACAGGGTTTTGCCAAGTTGCTTAGGGCCTTGCTAAATTGCTGAAACTGGCCTTGATCTTGTGATCCTCCCCACTTAGCCTCTTGAGTCGCTAGAATCACAGATACACTTACTGCTTCAGCCTGTGATTTTGATTTACAGGGAAAGGCGTTGAATCCTATTCCTCCAAATCCCAAGTTGTTAAAGAACAGAGGTGGTGCTAAAGTCCAGTAGCCACAGTCCTCCAGTGCACGCCCTTTTTGTGTGGCTGTGCACTTTTCCTAATCAAACACCCAGAGCCCGTCAGGTAAAATAGGAAGTGAACACAGAGCCTCATCTTTGCTGGGAACCTCTGTGGCCACCCTCCAATTGCTCTATTAAGTTTACGAACTGACCTTTTCCTAAAAATTATCCTTGAGGGAAGGAATTCTAGTCGTCAGATTATTGAGCACGCATTTGTTAAATATCCATCAAAAAAGATACTGAGATGAAATGAATTATTGCTCTAGTTTCTCAAAGAATTATTTTTCTTCCTGAGCTGGTGCCCTGGGAATTCGAGATGCAAAAATAAAAGACCACTGTGTCTTGGAATCCTACTCCTGTGCCTGTTTTTGTTGTTGTTGTTGTTTGTTTGTTTATTCCTCCCCGTGCAGCAGAAATTCAGGAGTCTTGCAGAAGATGAGTGTGTGTCCTGTCACATACGGGCTCAAGGCTCGCTGTGCAACCCCTGGATCTCTAATTCCAGGTCTGACCTTGACGGGTCGTGTGACCTTGTACAACTCCTCACTTTTTCATCCTTTGGTCCTGATTTCCGTATAAGCATGAGGATGATAATGAGGCAGATTGCAAAGTTGAGAGTTAAAAAATAATCAATCCCAACCTCCACACTTTATTGGCCTGAGGCTTTGCTTCAGCTGATGGAAGCAAAGCATATCTTTAAAAGTTCTCTTCACTGGAGGGTAATGTAACGCTCTATCACATTTACCTCCTTTTAATAGGTATGAACACACTTCAAAAATAAATGTGCTATAAGTATGCAAAGTGTTTGCAATATTTCTTTAAGTGAGGATATATGTAATACTTCATGCATATTTTTACCAAGTAAATATAGGTCTTTTGGATTGTAATAGGACTACTAAGATTTTATGTTAAATCTATAATTATAGTCACATGTAGATAACCATCTGCATATAGGAAAGTGGCCCCTTTGGTAAAATCCATTGCTTTTGTTAATATTCTGACCACTACTGTGTTGGCCCTTCTTATAGATTATTCTTAAGTGTAATATTCCGTATATGTAGTAAATTATGAGGTTAAGCATTTCAGGGGTAGGTGTTCCACTGGGACCTGGTTGAGTGAAAGTACATAAAGCAACACAGCACAGTATTACATTTTGAAATAACAAGAGTTTAGCAATACTGTAACTGAATGCAGTGGCATCTTGTCAAATGCATTATTTTCCTCCTTAGAAAGCCAAAATCATTTTGAGTTAAAATAAGATAAAAGAAATTTATTTAAACCAAATATGTATTTGCAGCTTTTAAATTTTGGACTATCTTCATGTTTTGTTATATATAACAAATTTATATATATATAAAATACAATAAACTGCACATTTAACAATTAAATCAGTTTTGACTTGTTTATATACTGAAACCACATCCACAGTCAAGATAAAGAACATTTCCATCATCACCTAAGCTTTCCCCAGAGGTCTTTGCAATCCTTCCCTCTCTCTAACCCCACCCCTAGGTAATCATGAGTTGCTTTTTTTCAGTATGAATTAGCTGCATGTTCTAGAACTTGATGTCAATCCGGGCTTTGAAGTATAATTTTGCCTGGCCTTTTCACTCCGTGTGTGATTTGGGAGTCATCTCTGTTACTGAGCGTGTGAGCATTTTGTTCCTTTTTCTTGGTTTTCCCCTTTGCCCAGCAGTATCCCTTCTGTGCATGAGTGTGTCTTATCGGGCTTATCCATTCTCCTGCTGCTTGGACATTGGGTTGTTTCCCATTAATAGCTCTTCAGGTCAGGTTGCATGGTCATTGTATACCATCTTTGCTGAAGAGACCTTCTTTTTCCCTAGTGAATGGCCTTGACCCAGTTGTTGGAATCCGGTGGCCACGTTTGTGAGTCTATTTCTGGACACTTTTACTTGGTAGAGCATGCTTTTCCCAAAACTCAAATACTTGATTACTAGCTTTATACCCTTCCACAACTCTTAGAACACTGTTTGGTTGTGATGTAATTCAAGATAATTTCTAATGGCCTCACATATTATCTTTTATTCATGCATTATTTTGAAGTGTGTTTTTTTCATACATCTTTGAAGTTTCCCTAGGTATTACTATTGCTTTTAGATATTGTGGTTAGAGTACACACACTGCATGGTGTCTATTATTTTTAATATTGGGACATTGTCAGTGGCCCACAGTCGTCCATCTTGGTGAATGTAGCATGTGGACTTGAAATTAACGTATATTCTGAAGTTGTTGGAGGAAGATTTACAAATGTCAGTGAGACAAGGACAGTCAGTCATGCTGTTGGGAGCTATGTGACTTTGCTACCTTTCTTTGAGGCCTGTGGATTGATTACTCAAGCCGGCGGCGGTGGGGGGCGGGCACTGCTCTGGCAAAGCTCCTGTGACTTCCCTGTGCCTTCAATATGTGTTTACAGGTGTTTAGACTTTATCACTGATAACTGTCTACCCAGTGACTTGCCCCAATATCCTTTGAAACACTCCTTTTAATCTCTGGAGATGTTCTCTGTCTCTGTCTTATTTCATATTAAAGTTCCATTCCTTGCTTGTTAAGTGCATAATGTACATTTTTAAATTCATCACTGAAACCTATTTTCTTTATATTTAAACACCCTCACAGCCAATGCATTTTCTTATTTTTATATCTGTTCTATCAATCTGAATAAGTCTTTTGACCATGGTCGCGTTTAAACTCAACATGAAATTATCTGTATTCTCTTTCTCCTCCTTTTCAATTCTCACTTCCCCCTTTCCTCCCATCTTTTAGATTTTTTTGAATATCTTTTCACACTCCACTTTAATTTATCTACTGTTTGTGTTTTGGCCAAATCATTTTATCATTTAATGTATTTTCTCTGAGAGTTATTTTACATATAACAAACTTTCCAAGTCTATTTAGAGTTAATACTGTACCATTTCACATAGAACATAGAAAAAAACCATGTAATCGATTATTCCCCAGTAACCCTTATGTTATAGTTTTCATGTATATCTATATACATTGAAAATCCCACTAGACCTAAGAATATTATAAATAATTATGTGTATTATAAATGACTTAAGAAAAATACTGTTTGTATTTACCTAAAAATTTGCCATTTTGGTTGCTCGTGGTTCATTCTTGAAGATCCATGCTTCCCCTGGGTATCATTTTCCTTCAGCGTGGAGAGCTTCTATTAGCAATGTTATATATTGCATCTCCTGGATGAATTATCTCACATTTTTTATCTGAAAGTGCATTTATTCTAAAGACAATTTTCACTAGGTATAAAATTGGGAGGAGGCAGTTTTCTTTTTCCAGCCCCAAAGTGCTACCTACCACCAGGCCTCTGTGGCTTCTAATGAGAAATTGTTAGTATTTTAATCCATTCCCTGTGTATAATGAGTATGTTACATATTCTAGCAGTTTACAGCAGTTTTTTTTTCTCTATATTTGGTCTTCATCAGTTTGTCTGTGATGCAACTAAATGTGGTTTTGAATTTGTGGATTGCTGAGCTCCTTGAATCCATAAATTTATGTGTTTATCTAAATAAGCTTTCAGACAATTTATTTAAAGTTTTTTTCCCTCAATTTCTCCTCACTTTCTTGTACTCCAATTGCATATTTAACATCTCTGGAAATCGTCCTTTGGGTCTTTGAGGCTCTGTTAATTTATTTTACTCCTTGTCTTTCACTATCATTTTCTGTTATTTAGGTCAGATGATTTGTATTGATCTATGTATAAACTTGCATACTCCTTTTGAGTTCAGTAACTGAGTTTTTCATTTTAAATATTGTATTATTGACTTCCACAATTTTCATTCATTTCTTACTATTTTATTCTCTACTGAGTATACAATTTCAAGAGTATTTTCCTTACATAATGAAGCATAGTTATAATCATTGTTCAAATGTCTTTAATAGCTCAATCATATCATGCTTTGTCTCTTGAGAAATCCAATTTTCCTGGTTCTTTGTATATTGATTTTGGAAGGTATTATGGATATTGTGAAACTTCTGTTCTGTAGAGTTAATTGGAACATTCCTATTATAATACTCGAGAGAACAATACTGTTATTTTAGCAGGTAGCCAAGTTTCTTAAATCCAGACTGCATTGCATCTCACTTTCTATGACAGGTGGTCCAAATCTTTGTTCTCTAAGACCTGCCATACTGGTCCGTCTCTCCTATGCTTGTGCAATTCAGTGGTTAGAATGGGATGTGCACACAAGGTTGAAGTCTCCGTTCAGCTCCCAAAGCCTTCACTGGGCTCACGTTGGGCTATTTCATGTGCACTTAGCTCATTCTTGTGTGAAATTCATTCAAAGAATTATGGAATCCCCCTTTTTGTCCTGGGTTTCTCCAAAAAATTCTGGTCTGCAGGAGTCACTCTTTCTAATGCTAGAAAAATAGTGTTCATTTCATAGTTTATCTACATGTGCAGGCTACCATTGTGTCACTCCTTTGCAGCTGGGGCTATAATGAGGGTCACACTCTACAAGAAAAAAACAAAGGCAAAAGTAATAAATCAGGTAAGCTCATCTTGCTTTTGAGGGGCCTCAGATGGTTCACTCATACACACACACTTGATTAGAATGTTAGTTGTGATCAGTATAAGAAATGAAATATAATGAGCTTACCCTTCTATGGTTTAACTGGAACCCCTATTGAAATATGTCTCCAGAAAAAAAATATTATAAGTCAGAGCATAGAACACATCTATTAAAGTTAGCCAAACAATCGGGACAAAAGAAATTCTTTTTTTCGTGAACAAATTGTGCAGCAAAGAGGAAAGGTTATTGCAGAGTGTGTCCTATACACACAGGCTCACACACAGTGTTTATGAAAATAGCCGTTGTGTGCTGTTTTGCTTTACATTTCACACTCTGACAATTCTCTGTTCTTAGTTCAAAGGCAAGGAAGTAGATACTATGTTTTCTCCTTACACTCTTTCTTTTTCTTTTTACTTTTTTAAAATTTTTTTTATTTTTTGCAGTGCTGGCATGATACCCAGGCACATTGTATATGCTAGGCAAGTGCTCTACCCCTTAGCCCTCCCCTGGATCATTAAAGAGAAAATTGATTTTTATATAGGAAGCACTTGGAACCATCAGAATCAAGCTGTATAGGAAGTAAAGTGACACTATTACTTTAAAGTTTAATTCTTAGATACCCTTTGAGGCCAATTGAATATTAGTTTTGGTTAAGAATAAAGACTTTAAAATTAACATTGATGACAATGTTTCCTTTCGTCTAGTGCAAATGGTGGGTTGGTGACAACTTCCTTATGAAGTTCAGTTTATATAATGATGAAACACAAACATCAAAGGATAGATCACTGGGTTTGAGTGATGTACATTATGGAAGCAGGATGGTAGTTTTTTTCCCTTAGAATGTGATCGGGGGCTGATGTGAATCACACATTCTGTATTTTTACCTCCTTTGGTCTGACTAGTGATTTTTCAAGGAAATGAAGAAGGGGGCAGCAAGACCAATTTATATAACAATGTGATCGGATGGTTCTTCAGAACATAAAGGATGTAGGGGTAGGTGATAACACGAGAGCTTTTCCATATGCTTAAGATGCCCTTCTGACCCCAAATTGGATTAAGTCCTCTAACTATAAGTCAGATAAGGAACACATTGCCATTCCGATGAAGGGATTACCTAGTGGGCACTTTCCAAGCATTTATTATTCTTTTTTGTCCCTTGAAATTGTGGGGACCAAAATAACAATGATCAGAATTTATCATTTTTAAAATGATGTACTATTTGGTTAGATATTTTGTTATATGAATCCAAGGGTTTAAGCACACGTACCTGATTAGTCTTCAAATGATCCTATCCCATGACTTTAATCTTTTATATTTAAAAAATTAAGATGCGATTTGCCTTCAGTGAAAGGCACACATCATATATTAAAGTTCGTTGTCTTTTCACTTATGTGTTTACTTTCTACCTACGTAGCCTAGTTCAAGATGGGAAGAACTGCCTTTGTCTCTAAAACTGCTCTCTCACCCCTTTCCTTCCCATGTCCCTCATCCGCCACCTGGAGCCCTTCATACTTCTGTCTGTGCAGGACTTCTGTCTAAGATGACTTAGGGTTCAGAGTACGCGGAGCTGCACAGCCATCCTCCTGCGTGGTGTCGCTGAGACGCGCCCCTGCTGTGTGCTCACTCCTGTGTGTGTGGCCTTGTGTTCCCCCTGTTGAGGAGTATTCAGTCATATTAATATGCCGCAGTCATCGTCCACGTTTCTATTGGTGGACGCTTGGCTTGCCTTTGTTTCGAGGCTATTACAAATAAAGACACTTAGAACTTTCTCATATAAACCATTTTTGTGGAGATAATTCTCACTTTTCACATCAAATTCACTATACATTACTTTAGCAATCTGTCAATTGAATTTCTGTTTTATGTCAACTTTTGGAAGACATTTTACTATAAAAAAAAATGGTTCCCAGATGTACAAATCACTCTAAACGTTTCTAACATGTCTTAAGAGATTGTTCTTCCTTCTTCAAACCATGAGTTATCCATATTTGGTTCTCCTGCATAAACTGTCAACAAAAACTAAATTTTGTAAATCTCTTAAAAGCATATGAAAATTAAAACACAGCACACATATAAAATTCTCACTTTTTACGAACGACTTAGGTGCTCATATCACTCCTCAAGGACCAGCCCCGTGGTTCCATACCCTTTATTCATACTGACCCAATCCGCTATAGTAAACAGTTGATCTGGCCATCCCTCCCATGACCCGAAATCTCCTTGGAGATGAGGACCACACGAGGCTTACTCCCCTCTCCATCTAGGCCTCTAGTGCTCAGCCTGGAACATGGAGCATGCACTTTCTATGAGCGGAGCCACTGCCTTTTGTCTAGGGCTTGCATCTGTCTTGTGAAAGTTGTGTTCTGCTCTGGAAACCTAACACAGGCTTTGCTTTAGCTCAGGAGTTTGCTATTCTCTCTATGTCTCGAGGTTTTTGTTTAATACATGAGCTGACTTATCCTAGTTCCTGTTGATGTAGAATAGGCTCTTGATGAAAATGTACACTACTGGCAACTCAGAAAGGTTTTCTGTTTTTATGAGTTTAATAGCATTGTTGAAATTCACTGATGTGCCTTTGAGAAAAGCAACTTTAAGTGAAGACATATACATGCATGCTCTTCCTTCATCTTTTCTTCTAGGGTATATTATATTGTATTTAGCACATGTTAGGCTTACTGCATAGAATACAGATATCATTTATTTTTATTGTTGGTAAAAGAAACGATATCTGTTTCATAAAATTTAAAGATCTTGAAATTATGCATGATTTTCATTATTACTAGGATTTCCATGTTGAATCAAAGGTCATTATTCTAATCGCCTCAGACTCTTTTCTCCCCCTAATAGATCTTTGCAATGCCCATCTGTCTGCAGCTCATGATATAACCTTTCTTGATAGGGGCAGGATGGCAGATGGACAGCAGATGGGAGTTTTGCCCTGCCTCGTGGTTCAGATCTTGGCCCAGGCACGAACTGTCAGAGGCTGTCAGTTTGTTGTCTCAGCTTGTGGCTCCAGTATTGTGTTCAGCATCGAAACCAGGGGTCTGAATAAATGCAGAGCCAGACCAGCTACTGGACATGGCTACTAGTTAACATTAAGGACTAGCCAAAGAGGCAGGGGCACCTGTGAGTCTGTAAAGTAACTAGGTGGGAAACGTCCTTTCTACCTCACTGTGTGCTGAATCACCAGCATCTCAGAGTCAGCTCCTCCTCAAGACAGAATTGGCATGATCAGGAAAAACCGTTGTCATGTAGGTATTGGCCGATTTTTCAAACATAGCTCAGCTTCCTGACAGTCCTTGTGTCTGTGCACAAATCACCCGAGGAAGCAGGTTAGAAAGAGAGACAGACAGTGGCTTGTGTTTTTATCTAAATCACGGGACCATTGTCATCTTTCAGGAATCCTCAGTGGTGTGTGATTGAACTGGGACTGGTGACAACATTTGGAGTGGTGGCTGTGACTGCTTCTCCCACAGCATTGAAGGCGGCTCGTGAGATGGCTCATGTTTTCAAGGAGAAAGAAAAGGCCTTTAAAAATGTTTATCCTGAACTCTCAGCATTCTCTTTTTTTATTTATTTTCAATGTGTGCATGAATTTGCCGCTTGACAAGGGACTTCATTTCAGATAGAAATCAGAGTGGAGTAAACAGAGGAGGCCGGGCCGGCTGGCCCTCCTACTGGAGGCTGATCCAGGGCCACGGGACCATGAATAAAAGACGATAGTGAGTCAAATTGGGGGCTGAGCTTTGATTGGGGGGCGGGCTTTCCCTGATTGGATTTAGTTTCTCCAGGTTTTGAGCTTCACCCAGATGATGATATGCCATTTCCTCAGAGGAGCTGTGTCCCAATTCTGATTAATAATTCAGAGAGTGTATGTAAGGCATACGTGACCAGAAATATCTAAATAAACGTCTGCGAGAGATACAGAAAACTGTCACACTCTCCCTGCCACAGCTATGACAATCTGACCACCCAGAATTAAAGGCCCTCTTCGGAGTCCTCCATTTCTTCCCCGTGTCTGAGCTCCGTGGAGATGGCGTGTCTGATGTGACGAGTGTGTTTCTGTCCACACATCAGGCAGATGATCCCTCTGTGTACACTTGAATGTTTTCCTGTGTTCTGGGAGTCGGAGATTGTGCCTGCAGGTGTGTAATGACAAAGAGGCTCCAATTATGTGAATAATGTTGGATTGCTGGAGTCAAACAAACTGTTTGCATTAGTTCAAGAGATTCCTTCCATCTAATTGAGAGCTCTGTGGTGCTGACCACTGCAAGGCACTCTAAAATGTGGATTCTAATGGATTGTTAGGCAATCAGGTTCCCGAACCTTGAGAAATACCTGCAAAATAAAATAATGTACTGTATTCTTCAGGTATTATTTTTTTTCCTCTTTAGTTTTCTTCATTCATTATATATTTATATTTTAAAATTGTGCTTGTATCCCTAGGTGAGTTTTTCTGGGTTTGTACTTGTTTATAATTATCTATCAGTTTATATATTTCCTGGGTAACCGAGATGCCTCTGTTCTGGAATCTTGGAGTTATATCTGTGGCTTCCTTGAACCAACTCATTTATTTTTTTGATTTTAAGGGAATCTTGAGATAGAAAAAATCCTGTTATAGTGCTGCCTGGGATGGCCTAAAGGTGTGTGCTGCATCCCTGCTAGCTGTAAATGTACTTTGACGTGGGTCTTGCTAACATGATTTCAGGTGAGGTGTGCACAGGATCTAATTAGTTATAAATCTGAAACTGCTCCGACAGGGCCTATCTTGAAATTCTCCATCTGACTGGGTCTGCTGGGCTACTCCAGTCTCCGAAAGCCATCTTATAATGAATTCCCATTAGCCATGGAGTCAAGGGAAAGCCATGAACTTGGGGAATGAAGCAATCCCTGTGACTGAGCTGGTTAGATAGAAGCTCCACTTTGTCAGGGTGCTCTCTGCCCACCCCCCATGCCCTATTCTTGCTTTGGGAAGACAGTTCTTAGAAGAAAGATTACAATACAGTGAGCTGTTTTATAGAAATATCTAAGGTGCCATACCTAGACTGTCTTCCATAAGCAGCTAATTTTTTGTAACTTAATCATCTTTTAGATTATATAGTGTTGATGGATCACAAACTGCTTTAACTATGCTTCTTCTCCTATGGGGTTTTAAAACCCTCCATTAGACAAGTGGAGAAGAAATTTAAATAACTAAGAAAACCACTCAAAGTTCAGTATCCAAAGAGGTGATTGCTTTTTATTCATTGACATTGTATATATTAAGGGAAACTAGAAGAAAATCCGGGATCTTCAAGGAGCTTGTATTCTAACAGACAAAGCAGGCAATTAATAGACACATTCTAGAACGTCAGATCTTAGCAAGCGTCGTGATGAAGACATGTCAGAAAGAGAAGGAGGGGCCAATCAGGTAGCACTCAGAGAAAGCCGTTTCTTATATTTGTGTGTGCATGTTTATCTGTCTTTCACATTTGCCTTTTTGATTTGATGTGACTTAGAGATGTATAATCTTAAGCACAAAGTTTGAGAAGTTTTAGTGAGTGTATGAACTGATGCCACCTGTACCCCTCCCTCTGGATGTCTAGAACATTCTGTTTCCAGAGGAAGATTGCTCCTGCCTTTCTTCCCAGTCACCCTGGTCTCCCAAGGACAACCTTTGTTCTGATCCTCTCGCCGTAGACTAGTGTCACGGGAGTGGAAGGGCACAGTGTGCAGTGTGCACTCTTCCTGGTTGGACTCTTGTTCCTCTTGAGGTTTTCTGATGCCCATGTAGCTGTGATCCATTGCAGTCTCTCCTTTCACCGTGTCCTACTGACATGTGGACCCATAGTTTGTTGATCCGTTCTCTGACTGATGGACAGTTGGATTATTTCCAATATTTGACCATTATAAATAAGCTCTTAGGGATATGTTTGTGCCCATTTTTTTTTTCTGTGTATATAGACTTACCTTGCTCTTGGGTAAATACAAAGGGTAGATGTTTAACTTTATAGGACATCTGCATACCAGTTTCCAAGGTTCGTATCCAGTACCCACCCACAGCAATGCAGAAGGGCTGTGGCTTTTTGTCCTCATGAATATTTGGGCTCATTGGTGGGTTAGGTCTTAGCCCTTGGCCGGGTGTATGGTGGTGTCTCCTGGCTGGGATGACATTTCCATCATGACTAACGATGACGAACATCTTCCCATGGGCTGGTTGGCTGTTCATCCATAGTCCTTGGTGCTGTGCCTGTTCCAGTCTTCTGTGGGTATTTTAAATTGTTTGTGCCTACACTGAATCGAACAAGTCCTTTGTCCAATATGTATATTGGTGTTTTCTTATTTTCCTATTGATATGTTCCCATGAGTGAAAGTGTTAATTTTTTATATACCTTTATTTTATTTACTTATTTTTATGTGGTGCTGAGGATTGAACCCAGTGCCTCACACATGCGAGGCAAGTGCTCCATCACTGAGTCACAACTCCAGCCCTCAAAGTGCTGATTTTGATGAAATCCATTTGGTTACATTTTTTTTTTATTGTCAGTGTTTTCTTGTACTGCCTGATGTTTTTGACTCCTCCATGACACTTTTGTTTCCCGCAGAAGGTGGGTAGTCTTATTTTTATGCTTAGATCTTTGATAACCAAGGACCCATTTTTGTGTGTGATACGAAGTATGGGGAATGGTTCATTTTTCCCCCCAAATAAATAGTCAAAGGTTCTATCCTCTCCATTTGAGAAGACTTTCCTTTATCTGTTAAAGCACCTCGGGGTGTTGGCTGAAAAATCAGTATTTGGGGCTTTTCCTTGGAATGTGATGCTGAATGAAAGCAATATTGCAGCAACAAAATGGTAGAATGTGTATAAACACACGACTTCCTGAACCCATAGGAGTGCACAGGCCTCAGGGAAACCAACCAACTTAAACTCTCAGCAAGGCCAGGCATCCCCACAGAGAAGGAGGTGCCAGCTCAGGCCTGCCTAGGACGGATGCATAAGGTCACTGGTGAGAAGAATTCAACAAAAATATTTAACAAATTGATAGAGGTTAAGTGTGGGTTAACAAGGATGCAGACGGCAGGTTCCTCCTCCCTGAGGCACTGGTTGCGATAGAAAGACGGGACAGAGTTCCTTCCTGGTGTGAAGGCCGGAGAGGATGGATCAGCTGAGGAGGAAAGGGCACGGAGTCTCACTTGCATCACCCTCCCTTCTATGCAATAAAAGCCGTAAGCCATGGGAGCAAGAGCAACCACCCCTGTTGTCCCTCGGCACTGGTGAAAACTCCTGGTAGCCAGACCAAGGCACATAACAATCTCTCCATGCCTGGGGCAGGGGCAGGAGTAAATCACGGACCCAGAAGTACAGGAAGAGATGGAGTAGGATCCGTGAGGTCACATTTCCAAGACCTAGGCCTCGGTGTCTGCCCAGTCAATCAGTATAACAGATGGCACAACCCCCACCCCATCGCCTGGCCAACAAGTGAGTGATAACAAGCTAATCACTGGCAGGGTCCCCTGGTTTCAGAGTGGAAACCAAGTCAGAGAAAGGACATGAGTGGCCCAAAGTCTCACACCCTGTGAATGGAAAAACTGAGACCTGAGCCCAGATTGGCTGGGGCGAAAGTCCTCGTAAGCGCTGTGTGTACCACAGAGTCAGAGGGTAGATTGAAAGGAGTGGGACAGATTGGAAGGGGGGACTACTCTGACCTTGATGGAGGTGCCCAGGGAAGTGTGATTTAATAAAGTGGATGCCATCGAGGTCACACTGAACAGAGCCGTGGAAGCAGGTGAAGGGTGGAAGGTGTCCCTGGCATTTAGGAGATCATCTATAACTTTCGCCCTGACAGTTCCTCTCGAACCACGAAGACGGAAACCAGAATCCACTGGATGCAGAAATAAGTGTGGAGTGCAGAGGATGCATCAGTAGAAATGACCCACTTTCCCCAGAACTTTGGATGAGAAGAAGGTGGGGACATAAGGCAGATGTGGCCTGGGATGGGAGTGGGCTTTAAGGACAAAAGGGATTTGAGCCTGTTTCCAAGAGAAGATAAAGAAGCCCATCACAGCAGAACAGCAAATGGAGGTGCAGGAAGTCGTGCTGAGTACCTGGGATAGGAGTCATGGGGGTTTCCTGAGGATAAATCTTTTAGGCTTTTCTAGCTGCTTATGATACTTCAAAAGATTCACAATTTGCTCGTTTTCAATATATTCCTTACGTGAATTAAAGATGCATCTCTGCTTAGAGACATTTATTAAACCTCACATTTCCTGTGTAATTTTTTTTTTATGTGCTAGCCAGAAAAGAGTTGTTTCGTCTTTGCTGATGTGTGTTGATACACACTCTGTCAGAACACAGCTTTTTGGTAATACTGCAGTAAGCAACTGTCACTCTAATGTAGTCATGTGTAACAGACACAATGGCTCAATCATGCCGTCGTCTTCCTTGACATAAAGAAAGTGGCTTGAAAAGGAAAGTCTGAGAAAACAGGTTGAAATCTAGGTAGCTTGGGTTTGGGGTTTCCACTGAAATCCCGAGATCTGTCACCACAGTCTTTGAAGACAAGGATATATAAACCTCCATGGTTCTATCACTGATGGCTCAAAACATCAGATTAGAGCAAGCTTGTGCCTTTGTTTAAGTTCATTATCAACATTTGAAAGCATGTGACAATGTTGAAACATTTTAGTCCCATATTTGACTACTAGTAGTGGCTCTCTGGAAGTCCCGGCGTTTCAGTGACAGTGTGGAAGCTTCATCTGACATCGGAGATTGACTCTTGGTGGTCAGCTGTTCTGCACTATCCTTTCTTTCCCTGATGCTTCTAAATCCTTGACTGCCTGAGCGAAACCTCAGGTCCATTTTCGTAACATCCATCTTATGTCTGAATGGTCGCCGTCTCCACTGATACAAGTTCTGCAGGTTTGTAATTTCTACTCCAAACAGGTGAACTGGTTTTGTTTATGTCTGTATGTTAAATATTAACACATACTACTGAAAAAAAGTAAGGTTTTCATTTGGAAATTGAATTGACATTGGGAACTTGGGGTTGGCTGTCACCGTGCGTCACATGAAAGAACTTGGCCACATTCATCGGCCATATTTGGCCTACTTTTCTACATATGTTTGCCAAATGCAAAAGCCAGTTTATTGCTGGAGGGCACAGAAACCTGGAAGAAAGGTTTAGAACTTGTGCCATTTAACCCACTGGGTACCGTGCCTTTTTCCTGATATTTTGTCTAGAGAGGTCTGATTGTACCAATAAAATATAAATGGGAGAATGGGGCTTCCCTTGCCCTCCACCAGCTACAGAGGTTTGCAGAATGTTCTTGTCAACCATTTTGGGGAGTATTGCTATAAACTGAAAAAAAAAGATTAAAAATGCGATCTCTGCTGTGAAAAATATGTATGACTGGTTGAACAAACAAACCAATTAGCTTAGAGGGTCTTATTTCCTGGAGAAGTCATCCTCAATTTGGAAACCATGAAAATATTTGTCTTCATATGAAGTTAGTCTCCATCTCAGGATTCCTGACAAATCAATCACACAATTAAAGGGCGTGTATTTATAGCTGATTCAAACCCCCAAAACGAATGGAGATGTCAAAGCCTTGCACATATTGGGTGTTTACACATGAATAAGCAAGATGGCAGACATTGTTTTCAAGCAGAACTGTTCTTTTGCTTTTGCAATTTTTTTTGGTATTTCTTCAACTTGTAATTTCCATATAACATTTTTTTCATGTTTACATTAGCATGTGATTAGCATATATATAATTCCATAGTGGGATATGTAAATGCCTCCACCCCTCCCAGAGGAAAAATGACTGGGGGTGTTTTATTTCCTCTACTAAAATATTTCTAAACTCTTCAGTATTTAGGGAATAATCGTACTTTTCTTTTTTAATTAGAATTAATAGTTTAAGTGATGTAGCAGCCTATTAAGTTCCATTTTTAAATCAAGGAACTTAATGTTTTAGAAAAGTTATTTCAGTTTCAGCTTTTGGAGGAACAGAATTTGACATATTTATTTTACTTTTTCCCTTTACCACATTTGGTATTTGAATATTAGAGTTAATCTTTAGCTACCAAAAAAAATTTATTTGCATTATTCTCATATAACCTTTATATGACCAGATACTTAAACACTAAGTCAGTCTTAGCATACCTCTGGAGGGAGTCTCAGATCACTGGTAAATGTCAGAGTTGAGGAAAATGAATGAGTAAAACATGCAGAGAATAAAGCAGTTGAAATCTCATTTCATTGGACGTATTATCTTTCATCTAATATAGATGCATAAGAATTATGAATGGGCCAGGCGTGGTGGTCATGCCTATAATCCCAATGACTCGGGAGGCTGAGGCAGGAGGACTGCAAGTTCAAGTCCAGCCTCAACAAAATTTATTCTCAAAATTTTAAAAAAGTGCTGCAGATGTAGCTCAGTGGTAATGAACCCAGGTTCAATCCCCAGTACAAAAAAAAAAAAAAAGAATTATGAAGTTTTACATACAGGTATAAATATATGCATTTATAGATTAAAATGTGTAAATTTATATGAAAACATATGTGTATATATATCACATAATAAATACATACGTATACTTATATGTGTGTGTATGTGCATATATATGTAAATTACATGCATATATACACACCACATATGATTACATATATTTTTACATATAGTGCCCAAAGGTCTCTTATACATACACAGTCTTTGCAATTCATTTTGGGTTAGCTTGGCTCAGCAGATCATTAATGCACAGGTTAAAACAGACAGAAGATTCGTGTGATCCTGCACGCGGTTACGGCATGCAGGATGAGGCCAGTTATGGTTGCTCAAGAGAGGAGGTGTTTGTAGGGCATTGAGATCCTGGGAAAATGAAATGGCCAGCCATGAATCATGAGGAAGTGGAGGCAGGCGGCTCCCGCGACTTTCACTGCGGGTTCTCTATTTGTCCTTCTCCTTGTGGTTTGCAGGGTTTGGGACGTGAGCATGTTTTACCGCCTAAGTCAGTGATCACATCTCTGTGTGTAATGAGACTTCTACCTGTAGGACTTGTGTGTGATCCTGTCACCACCGGAGGTGAGGAAACCACGGATTGGGAGAACCTCGAAGCCCTGTGGTCCTGGAAATCACAGGACAGCTCTGAATTTGGGCAGGGACAATCCTCCCGCTAGATGGCTAGCACGGTGTTGGTCATATCAGAAGTGTTCAGTAAAGGCTAGTGGAGTGAAGAAGAGCGAATGAAGAAGTTCAATAATGCGCCAGATCTCTCTCCTCACCTTCAACACAGCTGAGTGTGCACACGCGTGTGCTGTGCACGTAAGTCATCGGCGGGAGTGTGTATCTGTATTTGTCTCTCTTGGACTGACAGATACTTTTAAGGAACTTCTGTCTTCGTGGTGAGAAGAGTCCTGCAGTAACAATACAAATCCTCAAACTTAAATTTTGGTGTCACCTCTTTCAGGCTGTGCTTCATTTGGAAAATCATTTATCTTCTCCGAGTCCCATTTCTTCATCTATACAATGGGTTGATGATGTTTACGCATCCACTTGTCATTTCACAAAGTTATCTTTCTTTACTCAAGAAACTCTTGGAATCTTCCACAGTCCTAGAATGTCTAAGGCAGTAAGGATAAAATTTGAAACACTTCATGATGGTTTTTAAAATTTCCTGTCAATCTTACCCCATAGCTGCCCACTCACAGGCAGGATCGATAGCTTTTATTGTTTTACGAGTAGGGCAGATGGTTCTAGAAGGTTCTAGAATAATGTCATCGTCATTGTCAGAAGTTCCTATGAAAGCCAGGATTCATTGAAAATTCTAAAGCTCCCATTTATGTATTAAGGAGAAAGCCTGGAGATCTGGACTGGAGTTGTATACTCTGAGGCAGAACTGCTTAGGAAGGGAAGACCCCTCCAGAGGTGCAAGACAGTGTGTGAGGACACACGCAGGGTAGGAACCAAGAGCAAGATGACTGCAACCAAAAACAACTCTTGATATCGTGTTAGTCAGCTTCCCATTACTATGATCAAATAACCTGAGAAAATCAACTTATAAAGAGAAAAGTCTCACTTTGGCTTATGGTTTCAGAGGTTTCAGTTTTGCGCATGTGGGAGGCCGTGCATTATGGCAGTGGTAGAGCAAACCTGCCCACCTCATGGGAGTCGGGAAGCAAAGAGAGACGCAGGAAGAAACTAGCACCCGGATTTCCCCTGGGAGGGCACACCTCCAGTGACCCACCTCACTCTCACTGGGCCCTGCCTCCGGTGGCTCCCCAGGCTGGCAACCAAGCCTCCAACTCCAGGTGGCACTGCTCAGAGGTGCGGTGAGGTGTGAGCCATGGAGCAGGCCTCCCTGCCCCTCTGAACCTCGGAGGCACCTCGGGAGGCTTTGGAGAAAGCCCTTGGCATAGGCAGTGAGGTAAGACGTCACCAGCTGGACAAAGCCCGTCCAGTCACCTCCCCCCTGATGCCCCGTGTCTTAGAGTCCACCCTGATGTTCAGGTAGGATGAGAGCTGGGCTCCAAGCCGGTCCCCACCCCTGGCGGGGCCACAGCTGCACACGGCAGGGAAAGCTCTGTAGGATTCCAGGCCCTCACCAGCCGAGGTCCCCTTAGGGGACAGAGCCACGTGGGAGAGTTGGAACTGAGATGAGCCTGGTGAGTCGAGGGAGGTGGTCAGAGCAGTCACGGTCCAGTATGACCCTGAGGGGACCATCGCAGACTTCTAGGAACGAGGTTCAGGGAAGCAGAGGACAGTGCGACCGCACAGGACCTGATGGGCCTCGCCCAGCCCTGGAGGAGTAGCCGGAGCAGATGTCCTCCGTCTGTGCCCCAGCATTGCATGGGCCTTCTTCTGAGGAGCCACTCTGAGTCAGGAGCAGAGGGGAGGGAGAGGAAACAGGACCCCAGATATTTACCAAACCCTGCTTTCTGAGAACCTGACTGACAGCAAGGAACCAGCTTCGAATTTTTGTTTTGTGTTTTAACACCACCTGGGAATGAAGACTCTCCAGCAATGTGGCGTCCGTCATGTGGTGGCAAAGACCATTTTTTTAAAAAACGTCTTTTGCACATCTGTGCTGTGATGTATGACTTCAGATGGATGGCACTGGTCCGCCTTCCTCTTTGTTTATGACTTACGTATGTAGAGTGTTCTCATTTATAATTGATGTGCTTGTGACATTTTATGGAGTGCAGAATGCCTTCACGTGGGGCCTCCCATCCGCTCCACGCCATAACACACGGAGGAATGTCAACCTCACCATGATGACCTTTCAGGTGAGGAAACAGAAGACTCGTCCAGGAGCAGGTAGCTGTGGAGAGAGAGGAGAAGGAGGGCCACCTCCAGCTCAGAGCCTCCTTCCATGGTCAGGAATGACCACAAGTGCTGTCACAGTGGGCCTCATTGTCTTTCTCTGGGAAACCCCCTGAGTGCTGTGTGCAACCATATGGCCTCAGTTATTTTTTAGTCTTGGTGTGTCTGCCCGGGTCAGCTTTGGGGTTAGGTACTTGGTATTCGTCATTATCAGATCCAGAGCCTAAGTGAATTGGTTAGGATATTGGTTATGATTTTAGAAACAGATCTATAGGATTTTCTCCACTTTTTTCTCACTTTTTTTTAATTTAAAGAAATATTGCTTCAGTGGTTTATCAGGATGCATGTAAAATGAAAATATCCTCTTGTAATCTAGCATGCAATTGATTTTCCAATTTGATTTGTTTAGACAAAAATCTTTCTAGAAGAATATGTCCATATGAGAGCTTTTGAGTACCTCTAGGCAAAACAGAAACAAACAGCAGCCCATGGAGAACTTCTAATTCTTTCACATCCTAGGAAAGATGTAGAGAACAACAACAAAAAAAAACCCAGTGATTAATAAATTCAAGGTCAATATTCTATGTCAATGTCAATAGTTGTGAGTTCAAAGGATTTGTAACACTATTAGATTAGAAATGATCTACCTTTATTTATCGTGGTTTTGTCCGTAGGATGGTCAGGAAAGAAACGGGTTATGGAGATGAGAGAGCAAACGTATTCTCTGAGACAGCTGCAAAGCACATATGGACTTCAGTACAAAGTATCAGAGACCACTTCACCCCTTTGTCTATTCATTTGTCTCAGCATTAGTGAATTTACGGCTTCTGTTCTTGACCTGGAGCCCTGAAGAGTTGTGTCTTTGCCCTGCTTTACTAGGCACTGTTGGGGACAATGAGTGTGTGTCGCTTCTCCAGAGTCTTTGAGGGTAGCTGCATGTTGGTCTAACTCGGAGAGAGGCTGTGATTTTGAGCTCAGACATTCCCCCTTCGTATATGTGTGCAGACTGATTGTTACCTTTCCTCGTAGATTTTTTTATTCACAGTATTGAGCCTAAGTGAATTGGTTAGGATATTGGTTATGATTTTAGAAACAGATCTATAGGATTTTCTCCATGTTTTTTTTCCATTGCAAGTATGTTTTGTAACCAGCCGTGTTTATGAATACCCTCATTTGTGTGTTTCTCTGATGGTATGTATCAGAACAGATTTTTTTATTCCCTGCTTAAGAATTTTTATTTTCCAACAGGGTTCAGTGGACCATACAGTACCCTCCACCAATCATACAACTTACTATTAAAACAATTTCCTTTAGGATGGTAACTCAGTGGGTTGGCCCTTTTACATGACTTTTCAAAGTCAGACTATACTGTCATTAGAGTACTGTAAATTTGCATCTTTAATTTCCTTGCAATTCTTTTTATATTTAGTATTTTTAGAGTACTCACACTCGAGCAAAATTTCTCCTGCCCATCTCTACTAATCAGCACTAATGAAAGATGTGGGTGAGTACACCCACGTCTTGGTGTGTCTGCCCGGGTCAGCTTTGGGGTTAGGTACTTGGTATTCGTCATTATCAGATCCAGAGGCAACACATTTTTAAAGGTGTTCAAGTTAAATTCAATCTACTTATGTATCACATTAGAAAAATGACAACCCAACACATATACTGTCTGAAGTGATTTCTTGGAGTATTTGCAGCTGGATTGGGAGAATATTTCTACTGCTAAGAAACCCACGACTTGTCAGAGTTTTCTATAGGTTTGTTAATTAACTCAGTGTCCTTACTGTCCACAGCTTGTTGTACCCATGGGTGGGGACTCCACTGTGCAATGTGTAAATGTCATGAAAAGAATCCTCACCTGGGTTAAAAAAAATTGCAAAAGTTCATTGGACTCACACAGATTGTGTTGTGTGGTCCACATAGGGCTGAAGTCATATAACCTGAGCCATTGGGCAACGAGATGAGGGACACATTGGGACTTTGTGAGAGTTCGCAGGGGACACGAGGTAGCGGGTGTTTCCCATTGTGGTTAGACAGGTCTTGCTTTTTCTCTTTTACATAGTATGCATTTTACACGCAATTGCTTTTCCCTCTGGCTCTCCCATTTCCACTGAACTCTCCCAGAGTTACCATCTTTTCTTTTCTCCACTTTTTGATACAAAAATGATCTTAGTTGGAAAATATGAACTAATAAGCTTTGAGCTATTGAAGGAAGTAGGGTAGGAAAGAAAATTTGCTAGTCTTCAAATATGTCTGCCTCTGGTTCTGAAGAGTAGCACTTACTGGCACAAGGTTTTTTTTGTTTTGTTTTGTTTTTTTTTCCTAATTCACCTCTTTTTTGGAAGTATTGTGAACACATTTCAGCAAAGTCTTGCAAATGCATGTCCTCTGATGAGGAAGGGACGGGCCCTTTCTGGTGTCATTTCCCAGCCCTGAAGGCTTGCTTATGCCAAGATCCTGTGTTAAGGATTGAACACAGAGGCCTTTGAGAGCAGGGAACTCATCCCTGACTCACTGTTAACTGGCACTTGGTGTCTGGCTGGCAGTTCCTCCAGTAGTGAGGTCCGTCTCTTCCAGCATTTCACAATCCTCCCTGTTCCTTGTGCGTCAGTGAGAATCAGTCAGTGAGAATCAAATGGCTCTTAAAAGTGAAAAAAAAAAAACACAAAAAGTCTTGGCATGGGGTGGCAGGATGACCAAGCCCTGAATGAGGCCAACTGATGTTAGACTAAGAGGGCGCTCCCATGTTTAATGTTCATCTAACCGGTTCTTTAAGAAGAGCTTTCTCTTGGCAAAGTGCTCTTAAAAACTGGTCTTTACTGTAGGGCACCCTCATCCAAATGTGTGGTTTCCCTCCTTCATCAATAAGCTCATGGAATGTAGGGGAGCAGCTCAAGGTCAGCATCGTGTCACGGAGAAGACACGGAGTCACTGGTGCTGAGGGTCACATTCAGGAACCCATGGGAAGGGCCTTGGGCTTCTCTCAGCCTCTGACCTCATCTGCAGGGTGGGGAAAGTCCTCTTCCCAGGGATGATGCAAAATTTCATGTGGGCAGAATAACTCGAAGGAGCATAAATCCCTTTTCAGGTGAAATGGGCTCCTGTTCTTTTACAAGCCAAAAGAGTTTGCTGTCATTCTTTGAGAGAAGTTGGGAGGACTGGGAGTCCTTCAAGTTTTAGAAACCAGTTGCTAAGCATTGAATCCAGCCAGTGGGATTTTCAGTGGCCAAATTGCAGAGTGATTTTCCTTACAACAGCTATCACGGTATCCTAAAAGCTCTCCCTGTGACTGTGGAATTAAAAACGGAACTGGATTTAAGCTAATTGCTACTCTCTCAGTGAGTGGTGGGTGTTGTACTTTGAGTAGTTTGTTCCTTCTAGCTGTTTTTCTCTTTTGCTCATCTTCTGACCTTGGTCCTCTCTATTGCTTGGGAAGAAGCAGTACAGAATTTCCTTTGACTCTGCTCAGCTTTGGATGGACACACACACACTTTTCCCCCTGAGAGGCAGGTGTCTAATTCACAGAAGATGTAATATATTTTGTAAACCTATGGATAGACACACCAATTAAGAAACCTATAAATAAAGTTGAACTTTGTTGGGGCTCATCACCTTTATAATCAAAGTTTTTGCTATTATAACCTCATCGGGCAAAGACAAGGTTGTATCCCTGAGAGATACCTTGCCAGATCTTCATCCATAATTCTGAACTGATTCCAAGCCAGATTTTTCTATCTGAAAACAACTTCCCCGGGCCTTTCCTCATGCTCTGTGCCCTTTACCTCAAGAATTCAGCTGGTGAACATTGAAAAGCCAGAAACTGGGGAAGAGTGCTTTTGTGAAAATTGCAGTCATTAAGGTATAATGCCATATGGGCTCAAGGGGTGGCAAAGATGCCAAGCAACTTCTTGTTCATTAAGACTGAAATATTTATATGAGCAGTAAAAATAGCAGTGTGTCTCACAGCTCCGCGAGATATGGAATTGAGCCCGATGCAGTTAGATGATATTGACAACCTCTATTGTAATGCTGTAAATAAATAACACCTAGCGCTGTTCTCCCTTTATCTTTCATTTCCAGTGCATGGGTAAGAAAGAGTCTAGGAAATGAGGAAGTGATAGGCAGGTGTGTTTGGCTATTTATTTATGGTGCAGAGAGACCCCATGTTTATGATTCCCTGAGTCACTTTGCCATAGGTCCCGTGGATTGCCCAGAAGAACCCGATCCTGTGTATTTGTTTAGAAATGCTTGGTGACAGTGCATGCCCTTGAGGCCCATTTTGAGTTCTTCTGTATCACCAATACTTTGTTCTTACCTTGAAAACAGATAATTTCCAATTTCTGTCCACAGGGATGCCTTCTGAGTGTAGCCACCCACCCGGCTTTCCATCTGCATGCAGAAGTATTTGATTAGTGTATTTAAAGTAATAAAGATGTCAACAGTGGTGTCACCTTGATTGATGCTAATTATAAGTCTTTAATGGGTCCTCTGCTTTGGCCACTGTCCCTGCAGATTGTGATTTTTATGGTTAAAATAGTGTCCTGCCGTCCAAAGGCTTTATCATAAATTCTGGTCTATCTTTCTTTAATGATTCTGCAAGCAGTGGTGTAATCCCAGTAACATACATTATCTTCGTTAAAAGCAAGCAGTGACTTTCATAGAGGTGATTAATGCATTTATAAGGAGCTTTAAGAATCCTTGTTGGGATCGCAGCAGAGGTCACCACGATGGTGCAGCCAGGGCATTAAAATTAGCAGCAGTGTTACATAGATTGTCTGAAAATAATTGGAGAGTTTCATGCAGTCCCTATTTAGCACATTAATGTTGTAAATGAGACTATAACTGCAATGGTAAAAAGACAGGATTTGCAACCTGAAGACGCTCTCGGTATATGCCTGTCACATCAGTGAAGCAAAAAGCGAGTGAAATCCTGTGCGGGCTTTCCTCCTTTAGAACAATCTTGTCAGATAGATTTGGGGTCACTCAATTTAAAATATCTGTTGATGAAAATGTCACTTAGTTTGGTTTTTTTTTTCTGACTGAATTTTCACAGGTTTGATATATGTTTAGTCCTTCGTCTTCTTTCTCAAGCCTGGAGGTAGAGTTTTGAATAAGAGGAGATATGCCCAACAGCATCCATGTTTCTATGACACTCAAAAGTGGAATATCTGCTGATGTAAATATGTGCCCTCATATGCTACACACAGTAATGCTTCTTTGAAATCACGACTTGCTATCTTATAAGAGCAATTTGCCTACCTATCATTGCAGCACACAGTAGGTGCTTTAAAATAGTTCTTTAATACTATTGAAAAGAGCAGTCACCGATTTTAAAAATTAGTTCTGAACTAATATTAGTATGCATCTGCTTCCTCCTGTTTAATTTTACTTTATGCTTATAAATGAAGCTAGGCGGCACACCACTCTTCCTGCATCCAATGTTACAAGTGTTTACCCTTAACTTCTCTCCATGAGTTTTAAATTCAGCTCTAAAGATGCCATTCTCTAATATCGTCATTCTTTAATAATGTCATTCTCTTAACCCTAAGTTCTTACATGTAAATAAAACCTCTCTTTAACTTCTAATGAGGAGGAGATACTTTACTTATTTTGAACCACACTTAGTTTCAAATAAGAAAATGCCAAATCACATTATAGGAAGGTGGTTACCCCTAGTTTAATGGCTTAAGGAGGAAACCACAGACCTCCCTAAGGCCACCGTCAGGAGAGCCTTCCTCTTGAAATAGCAACTCTTGGGCATTTCTGGGGTTGGATATGGTTACAGTCTTGGATGATGAAAAAGTGCCCATTTTTTTTCTGGTCCATTTGTAGATGCTGAACTCCACAGCGTTTGTTAGAAGACTCCCGATTTGTAAGCATTACACTGGAAAATCTTTAACCTCTACGTAAGGTGTTTACAGTCATGACTCACTGCCGAGTCGTCTATTTTGCCATAGCATAGTTTAAGGTGGCTGTTTGAAATGTTAATTTTCGTATGTCCTAGTGTGCTGGCTAATGATCACCATTGATGGGCCAATCAATATGCATGGGTTTACCAGAGTGACAGAATGGACGGAGTACATGCAAACCTCTGGTGTGTCTGTCCACCCATTCCTACCCCTGTGACCACTGATGGCAATTAGTGCCCTCAGAATAACCAGAGTGAGGCTCTTCAGTGGGTGCCTCCAAGGCCTAAGCCCAAGGAGGTCGTGGTGTGGGATTCTGGGATGAGAAATGCAAGCCACTTGATCAGAGAAGACGCTAGTTGCTTTGCCTAGTCTTTCTCGTCATGTGATTATTTTCTTCTGTAGTTTTGGTAAATTAACATTGGCTTATGGATTCAACAGAAATGTCTCTCTCTCTTTTTTTAAGCCTCAGGGCTTCTGTTTTAAAATGCAGGTTAATTCTCAGAGGCTTTCCAAAGCATTTCTGCATCACGTTACTAATTAAGATAAGGTTATCATTCTAAGTTATACCAGGAATGCAATTAGAGCTTCTAGTGAGAACTGTAGCAATCAATTTTATACAAATTATTCAGACCTGGGAAGGTGGAATACAGTTTTAATAGGACAAGTGAACACACTGAGAAGCCTTGGGTGTGGTGTGGATTCAAAAGACACCTGAGCACATCATCCGTAACCCGCCACACAGCCCGAGTCCCTGGGAGCGTGGTCCATCAGCCTTTCATCAGGGGATTTAATAACATGCCTCCCATGTTCCCTTGTTGGGTAATTGTTGTTTGGGATTTGGAGGGATTCTTGTTTTTAGATTTGAATGGCGTTCGAGTGAGAGAATCATCTGTGGAATACGAAGCACAGATTAGCCGGCCTCTCATCTGCTGGACCGACACGGCTGGCCAAGCAGCCTGCAGACCTGGCTGTCTGTCTTCTCTCCATGTGGGCCTCCGAGTCTGGGTGACCAGCTGACAGTGCAATTAACTAACTTTTCTCCGTTGTCCATCTCTGCCGAGGGTATTGGGTGTTGGGTAAGAAACTTGCATGTCTTATCTGCCAACTGTCAGTGATTACTTATTCATTGAAAGGATACCTGTTTTCTAAGGATGCATGAGGACTGCAAGCCTGAATAGCTCCTGAGGAGATTGCGTATCTTTCCCTCCTAAGATCCCTGCAGGTCATCCGGAGCTCTCCATTAGGGCGTATAAATAAATTACAGCACTTTGGGCCCTTCTCTCCTGAGACGTCCCTGGTTAGCTTCCATTCTCCGTTGACACATCAGCTGGTCACATTTTCCTGGTTCCTCTGACGGCCATTGTTCTTCAGTGTATTGCATCTTCATGGTGCACAGGGCTGCTGCTAGGCCCCGGGCCTGCGGTGGTGGACAAGACACCCTGCTCCTCTGTGACCTCAGCCCGCCTCTCCCACCGCCACCACTCAGCCTGTGTCGTCCCTTGGTGTGTGCAACCTTCATGGAGAAGACAAGAGGAGCACCCTCTAATATGGTCTCCCCCATCGCCCTCCTCTGTGTCGCTTCTCCATAAAGTGACTCCTGGTCATTTTCCTTCCTTTCTCCTTGGTCTCGGCCGCCCTCTCTGGTCTGCTCTGCCCCTGGCCAGCAAGCGTGCTCCAGCTTTGCCCTCTCCCCAGCCATGAGTATTGAGCAACAGTCTCCCCTCACCTCCCACCCTCGTTCAGGCTGCCTAGTCGCTGTTTTCTGAACGTGTGCACCGAGGCTGCCTCTTCTTCCTTACTCCAATCGTCTGGCCTTGGACCAACAAGTCCACGGCGGATGTTCATTTCTCACTCCACTTAACTTAGTGAATTTGTTGTCGTTGCCTCTAACTTGAGGTTCATTCAAGCAAGCTGGAAATTTGCATCTTGCTTGAACCCGAGCTGACCCTCCCTCTGGGTTTTCCTCCTCACTCTGATTATTCTCTGCAGTTTTCTCCGCTGGATGGTCTGTGTTTATTAACCCTCGGGGTTTCCCGTCCAGTTTTTGTCTTATTTGGTATTGGGAACTTCTTGAAAGAAAAGGTTTCAAAGGTGAGCTGTGAATGCCCTGAATTTACATACAATATACGGTGTAGTGGTGGGTGTGGGCATTTTTCTGAGAAAAGAATTTCTAGACTTCAGGCAAATGTCAAATCATGCCAGAGACTGAGGTGGTGCTCGAACACTCGCTCCTCACCTGGCAGTGTCCTCTCCCTCACATCCCCCTCCAAGCCCACCCCCGCTTCTGTGCTGTGCTCTGTCAGGCCGAAGCATGGCTCTCGACCTAGGCTCCGAGAGCATCTTCCTGTCTTCCTCCTGTAACCAGTCACATATCCTTTCTTTCTTTCTTTTATTTACTTGATTTTATTTTTTAAATACATGACACGGAATGCATTACAATTCTTATTGCACACATAGAGCACAATTTTTCATATCTTTGTATATAAAGTATGTTCACGCAGATTCATGCCTTTATACATGTACTTTTTTTCCTGCATTACAATTCTTATTACACAAATAAACCACATTTTTTCATATCTCTGTTTGTATATAAAGTATGTTGACACCAAATTCATGCTTCATACATGTACTTTGGATAATGATGTCCATCATATTCCACTGCCCTTGCTGACCCCCTACCCCCTCCCTTCCCCTCCCACCCCTCTGCCCTACCTAGAATTCATCTATTCCCCCCATTCTTTCAATCATGAATCACACACACACAACTGGTCTACACAGCCATCTCCCCTGGATTCCGTCCACCGATTTCTCACCTATTTCTCTTGGTCTGCCTGAAAACATCTATGTGTGGAAACACCTTTTGCTGTGGGCAAGAATTTAAAAACCTGCTCATTTCACTCTCCCCCACCTGATATTCTTCAGCACATTCCTTCCTGCTCTTTATGGTGAAATTCCAAGGGAGAAGCCACCTGGTTTAGGAAAGCCTGCCATAGAAACCCCTTTACCTCGTTGCTCCTCCTGCGCTGGTGGACACTGCGGCCCTTTGCAGTTCTCCAAATGGGTCATTGTTGTGTTTTCTCTCCCCGAAGCGAACCCCTCTTTCCCCTACCAAGGTGACTCCTGTTTGTTTATCTCCCTGGGTCCAGCTCAGCCACCACCCTCTGCACGTGTGCCCAAGAGTCTAGCATGGCCCCCCGCCTTGTCCTTACCTCTGGTTGCATTGAAAGCCACTCTGCATCCCAACTCCATTCCTCTGATTTCTCTCCCCAACATTACAAGAAGCCAGGAGGTCAGAAACCACCTTTCTTCCCTGTGTGTCCCAGTGAATTGCTTCAGGAACTGCTTGGTTGATAGGCCCATGCTCCCTACTTGACCTGGGCATTTCAGTATAAAAATCATTGTAGATCATTATTTGGATCAAACAAACAACAATCCAACAACCTTTTCAGGTCCCCTTGCTTAAATGAGACTCCAATGGCCGTGGCTCACCATGTTACCGACCCTGAATTTCCCAGCATGGCACACACACTGTCCGTCACGTATGTGTTGAAATACATGTTACATTCCAGACAACAGATGTGCATCTGCTTCATGAAACACGATGATCAGCAGATATAAACATAGTGTTTTTTTCTGTGATATACTTTTTTAAAAAGAAGATAAATTCTGAGTATGTGGTGACAGCTTTGAGACAGTTGTGATATGTGACTTTCTTTAAGTTTCCAAGGGTGATTTGGACCTGCATTTGGAATCTGTCCAGCAATGTTGCAGATTGTGCAAGGAGATCTCTCCTCCACTCCTTCCTCCACAATTTTTTTTTCTTCCTCTTGCTCATGCTTAAGATGACATCAGGCTACTGCAACAGAGACCTCTGGGCCTTATTTTCCACCGTGCCACACTTTAATAAAAATGATGGATCTCTTCCTCTTTTCTGAGAGCTTGTTGGGTTTGTTGGGTAATTTATTAACGAGACTTGTCCTTGGGAAATATGTATTTTTCCCCTCCTATCACTATCTTATTAACATGTTTTGCTAATGAAAAAACTGGGTCACAGGGAAGTTAAATTACTTTCCATGGAGATTTTGTCACACAGAGTTTCTAGCTACTGTGAGCCGGTGCAGGAGGACCCTGCCGCCCTCCTCCCCACCGGCACCCTCAGTTTCCATGTGCTCCCTGTAGATTCACCTAGAGAAAGAGGCTGTGGGGATTCTTATTCAGATTTTTATGAAAAATTTTAAGAAATGAACCAAAACTTTAAAAGGAATTAGTAGAAACAGAGTGAATGTTGTTGTGGTCGCTCCCTCTCCCTGGTACTCAAGGACCTCTTTTCCTTTTTATATGCTTTAGTGTGTGGGGTTGAATTGGGAGAATTTAAACCCAAGCCATTCTCTTTTACCTGGAACTTTTGCTTACACCTCCTCTGATCCTAGGACCCTCCTGTTCTGAAACAGGCAAATCACATTTCTGCCTCTGTTCCCTGTCACCAGCGACCCATCTAGTCATGCCTCTCTGCTTCTAACTGATTTGACTGACCTCAGCCCCGTAGGTATTTTCTTTTGTAATAGAGTGGAAGCTCCCTTTCTACTACGAGGGCAGAAGCTGGGATTTTTTTTTTCCTGTTTCCTGGAAGGATTTTTAAAGCTTGAACCCTTATTTCCTGGGATATGTGGGTATGTAGGGATGTTTTAAGATGTCTCACCATGTCCTTGAAACCCCGGCCTGTCCTTATTATCACTTGGCATATCGGCAAGTGGGCTGTATGATCGCACATCTGTCCTCTCACGCAGGCTCGGACTGGTCCCTTTAAGGGGCCGAGGGGCACATATTGGGCACACTCCTTTAACTGTTGCTTCGGAGCTGGTGGATCAAGGCTGCTATCGTAAAAATGGGGCATGTCCTCTGGATCCAAATTGTGTTCCCATTCCACTGAGTCTTGTCACTGGCTTGGCACCTCCTGGGCTTCTGGGTACAGTGCTCCTCTCAACGTTCAGCCCCTCATGTTTTCCGTCTTCAGGTTGCCCCAGTCAGCACCCCGGAACTGGACTTGTGCTCACTGCTTTCCAGAGGGGCCCTGAATCGTCTCACTTTCTGCCCATGTCGAGTCCCGATTTAGCAATGACCACCCCAGCACAATGAAGCTTGCCGTTCTCAGCATTGTCTCAGTAAGAGTATTCTCTCATAGATACTCAGTTCTCATAGATCAGTCCAAGGGTCCTGACTCCTGGTCCCGTCTTAGTTCTTCAAAGACATTTAAACAATGGTATCAAGTCTATGGGCCCGAAGAGACTGTCCACCCTGACCACTGGGCATAACTCTTGACTCTCTTACGGGTTAAATTCAACAAATCCTCACAAAGGAACATGATTTATTCTGAGGAACAGCTAAGCCAAGTTTTTCCTTAAATATCTGATTCTGGAGAATTCGAAGCCCCTAGATGTTGATCAAGGTGGTCTCTGGGAAAACATCGAGAGGCAGGGACTGGCAAGTCCTTACGATTTGTTGATCAGAAACATAATCAGAGCATTATATCCTGTTTTGAACAAGGCTGCGTCAACAGAACCAGGGTAGTGACCAGGAAAGTCTAGAGAGGAAAGTCACAAGGGCAAGGGTTGATGCCTCACAGTCACCGTCTGGCCGAGAGGAAGTTGTGAATAAAGGGCTTGAACCTTACCAGCAAAACTGCTGATAAGACGCACATCTATTGTGTGCCAGGCGTGTGCTCAAAGCTTTATCTGTACTGCTCATAATATTCAGAAGGACCTTGAGAACATCGCCGTTGCCCAAGCTGCGTTTTATAGATCAGAACTGGGGGTGACACACTGCTTATTAGTAAGCCATTCAGCTGGAGAGCTGGGATCAGAACCTGAGATTCTAGGGTTCCAAGGACCACACTCGCACGAACATTGCTCTCTGAATTTCTGGTACCCAAACTGATTCCTGAAGAAGAAACTTCTGACGTTCTTCTGAGCACCCACAAACCATAAGCCATTATGCTAAAGAGAGTCATGGTCAAGTTTTAGAAGAGTTCCTCACCCTCCCAGATGACTTCCTACCACTTTGAAAACAATCTCTGTATTCCCAGCCCGGACCCTGGAAGCCATGGGTCTGGTCTGTTTTCTGTTCCCATGTACAGTTTCTATGAGATTCACCAATCTGTAGCTGTAGCAGGCCTAGGGTGAAGACATGCATCGGATTGACAAGGATGTCGGCTTGAACTAACAGTTGCACATCCAGTTGTAAATGAATAGATTGATGTTCTGATTAGAATGTGGCTTTTCATGTTTGCTAGTAGGAGGGAAGTAGTTTGCATGTTAAGTACAGGTGTGTCATCTGCATGAAACTAGCCTTTTTTATATAAAATAACATGGCCTCTGCCTGTGTTTCTGTATTTGTGGGAGTGACCAATAGGAGCCTGAGCATAAAAATATGGCTATATTATACTATGTCTTTAGATGATTCAAGTCGACAAAGATCGTATATTGGTGACCAAAAGCAGAAGCATATTGGGACAAACAACCAAAATCACACTGATTTTCAGAGGGCCGTCTGTGGATCAACTAGCATCCATTGAACATGATTATTAGTCTAGAAGGGGGTGAAGAGGTGGGGCACCGGCAGAATGTAGAACATTCTCAACTGAACAAACAGCACGTGTAAGTGACTGACGAAGAGAGGCAGGACAGCCGAGGTTGAGAGAAGGTGGGCGAGCCCAAGGCACACAGGGACATGGCCCTGAGGATGTCAGGGAGCAAGCGGGGCAGGGTCCCAGCCCGGGTCTCACTAGTTCCCGTGGCAGGTGCTGTGGAGAATGCAGTTCCGGAGCAACCCTGGCTGCCTGGACATGTCCCACCCTGACGGTGGGAGATGCTTGCTCTCCTGGTGCCCCTCCTCTCTCAGGACTCACCCCTCTCTCTCAAGTGGATCCTTCCCACTGACTTGAAACCCCATTTTCCTTGGCTTCCTGGGTCTCCTGGTCTCCTCCTTTTGCTCACATTTCTGGCTACAGATTCCACGTCCTCTCTGCATTTAGTTAGTCAACAGCGATACTCTCAATGTTCATACTCCTTCTTCTCTTTGACCCCTTATCTGTCTCCAAATTAGTTTCCTCTCCTTCCTTGGCTATTCACACGAGGTGCCAGGGTGTGGTAAGTGAAGCCACAAGCAATGGAGATGGAGCGCCTGGGCTCATCTCTCAGCCATATGCCTCGGGAACACACCTCCCCGCAGTCCCAGTATCTGTTGAATAGGAAGATGTGTGACGTCAGCCTCGTCCAGTTGCTGTCAGGATAAAATGAGTCCAGATGGGTCAAGAGCTGGAGTATTCTGGGCAAATGGCCTGCTCCTTGCTTGGGCGGCTGCAGTTGTAACTTGTGAATGAAACCTGAATTTACATCAGCTAAGGATCTACGTATTCAGCAAATCTCCTCTGTCAGATCTAAAGGTGCATCAATCTCAAAGTATCCAGCACCCAATGCACAGCATTCTGGTGCTTCATTTTCAGAATCAGTGCAAACCAGACTCCCCTCTTGTTTTCTGTCTCTGCAAGTAGCCCCCTTCCTGTCATTTGCATATGTCACAAGGTAGATGTCACCCAGATACCACGATCCCTCTTTTCTCTCATTTCCAACTTGTCATCATACTGTTCAACTTGGTCCACTAACTTTCTACTGAAAGCTTCCCTTCCGCATCCCTAGCCAGAGATGCGCTGTCTCGCATCTTGACTTGCATAAAACCATGTCCCTGTGTTCATTCTGTCTACTCCTCCTTCCCATAAGTTCTCATGCTCATCTCAGAGGACCAGCTGATCTTGCCTTCACTTGCTACCTTTCCGGGCATCCTACCAGTCTTAGAAGAAGAACCCAAGTCCTGACGTGGTCCACCAGGCCTGGCCTGCCCGTCTCTCATGGAGCTTTGATGCTCTTTCTGCTCCAGCCCTGCCTGTCCCCACTCGGTTACCTTGCACAGACCCTACTGGCTCCAGCCGAGGACCTGCGTACATGCACTGCCCCCTGCTAGAAAGCTCTCCCCGCCTTCCCCACCCCACCTTGAGGCATCGGGCAGACCACCCCTCTGACCCCTCTTCTTCAGGAAGGCTCCCCGCCCCCGCCTAGCCTCAGAGCATACACACCTCCACCTCCATTTGTCTCCTCAGAGCATACACCTCCATTTTTAATTACAGTGAGGTGTCAAGGGTCTTCAAGAACATCCTCCGCCTCCATGATTTGTAGGAGGACTTCACAAAAAAAGCCGCCATGCCCCTGGTTCCAGTGAAGTCCAGGGAGAGGATGCAGGTTTAAATCAGGAAGGGGAAGGTGTGGGCAGGGCGGGTTGGAGGGGGAACCAAGCCGAGTTTCCAGTCAGCCTCTCCTGGTGGGGTCACAGTGACAAAGCCGAGTTCTCTCAGCAGCAGTGTACGGGTACGACCACGACCGCGAACCCGCACATGGAGCGTCGTCAACCCGGGAAGCTCCCGTGAGCCTGCCTTCGGGGACCTCACTGGAGGCCAGGAGCATGGAGCCCCTCAATCCTCAGGCCACACAGGTCTGTCTGAGGCAGCACGGCCCAAAGCAGGGGTACGACAAAGGTCTTCACTGTCATGCAGATCACTGGCACAAACTGTCTCGGGTGGCCCAAGGCCCCAGGCCTAGATGACACTGTTATCTTAGCCAACGGCTCAGAAGCCTTCTCCGAGGAGCCAGGCCAAGACCAGTCCTTCCGCCTGGGGACAGTGCCAGGTGAGCAGCCAGGCCTGCTGGCTCACTCTCCCCTGACGGTTCAGCAACGCCGCTAGCTTGAGTCATGTCTCTCTGCCCTCAGACTTCAGGGGAGCAAGGGTGGTAACTAGTTTTTTCTCTGCATGATCTACCTAGCCCTTGGCATGGTGGCCGACAGATAGGAGGTGCTCTGTAAAGAGTTGTTGGATAAATGAATAAAATCTACTTTTTGTTGACTTTATTTCCTTCCAATCTATATTGTGTTCTGTGTCTTTCTGCCTCATTCCTTTCATGCACTGTTTTTTAATTGTGGAACCTTGGTATGCATTTTATACCTAACGTTACTTTGTACTAGTGAATAATTTGTAGCAGATACCTAAAACACTTATTATATTCCTTTAACTTCCAATTATATGTCTGTGTCCTCAACTATGGTGCTATCTCCATTTCAAATAATTCTAGAATGTCAAACATTGTTCATGATTATACTTGAAATATACATAGTCAACGTATCCAGTTATGTGATACTCATTTATATCATCAAAGTTATTTCTAAGAGTAAGGTATAGACCCGGCATCTCCCAAAAGAATTTAAATAACTAAGTCATGCTTGACTTTGAGGCCACTTTCTACATATGGAATTTTATCCTAGAAAAATGGGAAGAAAGTTCCCCGGGATATGAGTGTGTATCTCCAAATGTCTCCTCCAGACATGTAGCTTTTCAACCTCGAAGGTGCACTTGACATCCAAACACTTTGTTTTACCCACAGCATCTTTGGCCAAGACTCAAAAGGTGTCAGCAAAGAATGTGAATATATCACTATTAAAAATTTCTTTCTTGTGGTAGTATTGGGATACCACCCCAAGGTATAAAATAAAAACCTATGAGTCTGTACTTATATAAAAAAAATGACTAAGTAAACAAATGGGAAAGAGGCAACTTTGCTGTGTAGAACAGTCCCAAATAATTTGTGTAGCTATTTTGCCCACAAGTAGGTGGAGTCTCCCTTAGAGTAATGTGGTGGGCATGACCCTCTCCCTTTGGGATTTCCTCCAGACCTATGACCTAGTGGATCCCTAAGGAAAATGTCAAACTCAGTTGTAGGACCTTCTGCAAAATCCCTGAATAGCACGCCTCAAGCCGTGAAGACCTTCAGAAAAAGGAGTCTGAGAAGTTCCGACATATGACGAGCAAATGTCATGGGGTGACCTGGAGGGGACCCTGGGTCAGAAAAAGGACAGTAGGTAAAATTAAGGCAATGTGAACAAGGAATGGGCTTCAGTTGCTACCACATGGTTATTTGTTAATCGTGACAGATGTGAGATGCATGATGGGAACTGAGGACTCCATGCTGTCTTTGTGATTTTTCTGCGTATCTGCAACTGTTCTAAAAATTTCAAATGTTAAATGTTTTTATTGTATAATAAAGTGTTTCAATTCAGTCTTAATGCTACTTAATGAAACTTGCTTATCAGTTTGATGTTGATTAGAGAATACGACCTCAAGTGATTGGAGTAACAGATTTTTTTTAATACAACTGCCATCATTTTGATTTTTCTACTACAGAAACAAAATATATCGACATTTAATTTCTGAAGAATTATTCTATCCTTTGTGAGCATGAATTTCTTAAGATTCTTTAAGAAAGTCAGGTGTGATGAGTCATAGAATATGTCTAGTTTTTGAAGTAACAGGAAAAAAAATCATTAAATTAAATAACTGGCAACACATTGAAAAAAAAACAGTATTTTGAAAGCGCAAGTCTGGACTATGTGTCTGTAAGATAGGCTTTACCAACTTAGTGTGATTAATTTTTGTTTTTCTGTGGATGATTCTTTTCTGTAATTATTGTTCTGCTTTCCCTGACAGGTTATCAAGTATCGACTGCCTTAAGCTCCTTGCGAATTGAGTTATTCTCGATAATACTCTGTATCATGCAGGCATCATTTGAGTGGCTGTCCACTGTGATCTGGTTATTTGGAACGTGACATAAAACAGGTGGTTCTTCCACCCCATGGACATTTCGTATCCGGAACTCACCATCTTGTTTCCTATGGGTCATCAGACTTGGTCCATGGTGCATGTGGCACCGTTGAGGAGTTTGGTCCCCGTTTATCACGCCTCCCACTCACCCCCTCGTCTTTCCTCTGAGACAACTCCAAGTTCTCTTGTTTTCAGATCCCATCCAGGCCCTTGCTGTGGGACCACTTCCCAGCAGGCTTGGCAGCTGGATTTGTGGGCTTGGCTCTAGGAGATGTTCCAGGCCCCTCCAGGTCCCGTCGCAGGTAGCATGTACCGGTCACGGGCGTCAGTCACATACGTGTACAGTGGTCACAGGGCTGAGGCCCATGACCAGGGCAAGCAGCCTCTGCTCTGGGATTCCCTGTTCTTTAGTGCTGCTCAACGGTGCCATTTCTAACGACCTGGACGCCTGGAGTTTGACCCCGTTTGTCTACTCAGACCTCTTCCTTGATTTAGATGATGCTTTGAACTTAATCTGCTGTGCTGAGGCTGGAATCTCAAGAGCACAACCTTTACAGTCAAGGGGAGGGGGGGTGCGTCTTGCCTCCATCGATCGTTCACCTTCTGATCTCTGTGGGTCTCAGTTTCCTTGTATGTAAAATGAGGAAGATGACAGCACACTTGCCGCGTGGCTACAAAACCCCCGATGCTCCTAAGCTCCTCTAGACAGCCTGAGTCCCTATCACAGACACTTCATCTGTGCTGCCTGTCATCAGTGTGACCGAGGGGTCTCTGTGGCTCACCCTCTCTTCTCCTGTCCCCTGGAGCCAGCTTCGCTTCTCCCAGCCAGGCCCAGCTCAGCCCCACACCATGATTTATACACGGCGCGTTCTTCCCAGTACCGCCTCAGTGGTAGGAGGGAGGTGGTCAACCTCTTCCCCACTATAATTTTCTTAAACACTCTATAGGATGTTATTTGAATGGGTCTCACTAGTGTAAACATGTTAGAAATGTTTTTTTTTTTCCCCTGAATTTTGTGGTCTGCTGTTTTCACAATAACCCGCAGAGGCCTGGTCAGACCCAAGCGAGATCTCTGCCTTTGATTAGGTTTGGGGCTGTTGGGGTGGGTAGGAGGGCAGGGAATGAAGGGATACATGCATGGCAGAGTCATGGGAGCTGGGGCAAGACCTCTGGGGCCCGATATTATTGGAATGATTCTTTCCCCAAGTTTTCACATTTCCTGCACCAGACAGTCTGCTCACCGACAGATATGTCTTGCTGCAGCCTCTGTAATTGGAGAGTAATAAGATTGTTCTGGTTTCCTTGGCATATTCTTACAAATAAATGTTTCTCCTCCCAAAGTAGTCAGACCAAGAAGTGCTGTACTTAGGCTGACATATCCACATATTTGGATACTTAAAACATTTCTTTAGATTCTATAGAATACTCTTTTGACTATTGTTAGTAATAACACAGCTTCCTCTTTTGAATATGGAGCATCACGTTAGAGCAAACTATTAAGGAAAATGATCTATGCTATAATCTCTTCTATAATTTACATAATTTCATGTACATGAATAAATATACATATTTTATAACTTTATACTTTAAATATATATACACATTATTCTACACACAAAAAAAGTATGACTCTGTGTGTGTGTGTGTGTGTGTGTGTGTGTGTGTGTTGGAAGAATAAGCTAAGAGCCAGTGTTTAACATATGCTCAAATATTTTCATGAAGAAAACTTGATCACTGAGCCCCAGTTGGCTTTTACAAACTGGACCAGAATCATCTCCATGTTCCAGAACTCTCTCTTGAAATCCTAATTATCTCTTTGATCATAGAGGATGAATTTTACATAAGCCATTCACTGAAGCCAGTGGAGGAGAGGGCGAACCTCTCGATGTGGAAGTCTCTTCTTCCCTCCCCTGTCTCTTCATTCCCATAGGTGCCGTGACACTGATCTCTTGGGGCCTGCAGAGAGGGCCCTGGGATGCAGACGGAGCCCATCTGCTGGTTGCCTCCGCTGCTTGAGGGGGCTTCGCTGCCTTAGTAGCCATGGGGCCACCGTCTGTGTTTGGCATCCTGAATGTAACCATTTAAGTCATTTTTGAAGTTTCCTCTGAAAGTCTGCCTCACTATTTGAACGGAGATGTGGTCATTTGTGCTGACTGCATTTTAAAGTCTCTATTCTGTTGCCGTCAATAAAGTTATCTATACCTTTGTTCCATGTTAAATGCCACTGGGCACTGTAACAATTTGCTACTGAGGTGTATTTTGAAATATCAACAAGTTCATGTCTGACTTCGTGTCTCGACTTAAGCCTGGACCACATGTGCGTCGTGCTGCTGTGGCTTCTTGTTCAGGCTCCCTAGAGCTGCATGATGTTTGCTGCTCGAGCCTGGGGAGCGTGGAGAGAAGTCTCTGCCTGGCCTCCACATAGGGATTTGAGGCTGAGACAATGTCACTGGACTCAGCACTGAGGCTTCTAAAAATGAGAGAAAGTTGGAGAAAATATTACCGCGGATCTCCAGGATCTCAAATAGCTGGGGTAGTGCTCTAGTCTGAATATCGTTTGAGGGTGTCTCTTGAAGCTCATGCGCTGGAGGTGTAGTGCTCTGTGGCAATGTTGGGTGCAGGGGGAACCTTTCCCAAGTGGAGCCTCCTGCAAGGTGATCAGGTCACAGGTGCTGCCTTTGCAAGGGGTTAATGCGGATCTCAAGGAGTGAGTTGCATTGTTCTGCATTTTTACCGTTGCATTATAATTATACATGATGGTGGGATCTGATGTTATATATTAGTACATGCACATGATACAACAGTCTAACTTGGTCAATATTGTTCCCCAGTATTTTCCACCTTCCCCACCCAGGACCAGGTTCTCAGGAGAGTAGGCTGGAAAGTGAGGTCAATCCACAAGGCTGGCCCCGTCTTCAAGGGGATGTGACTCCCTTTCTGTTTCTTCACATGTCACAACACAGTCAGGGATCTCATGCCAGGACCCTGGTTCCAGACTGTTTGAACCCTCCAGCCACCAGAATTGTGAGCCAAGTAGACATCTTTAATAGAAAGTCGCCAGCATCAGATATTTTGTTATAGCAACAGAAAACAGACTAATACAGACAGTTTACACGTTACAGAAGATCTTCAAAAACCAGAACATCATTCCACCTCCCTGACACATAACCAGAGACTATTAGCTAGAACCTGTGCGCCCACAGACGGCTTGTTCTCCAGGGGAACAGAGCTGAGCCAAAAAAGGGGAGGATGTGCAGACAGACAGCCTGGGCCAAAATGGGACTAGGTTTTGAGAATGTGACAACCACTTCTCCAATTTTTATTTTTTTGGTTCTTTTGATCTAAGAAAAATTGCACAGTCTAATAAGAGTGAACAGGCCAACTGTTATACTGTCAGGTTAGTGTTCCTAGGGTTGGGGGGGGTCTGTCTGAGGATCTCACCGTGCAGCTAACGTTGCTCCCCAGCAAGACCTTGGGTGAGCTGGCACATGCCCCTCCTGACCACAGGCCATCCTTCCCTCCCTGCTGGCTCCGAGCGGGAAGAGTGTCTCCATTGTGAGAACTGCTGATGGACATCAGGCAGCCGTGGTTAAAAACTTGAGAGAAATTGCATCTTTCAACCTAAAGGTTCTCTCTGTGTAGTTAATTAAAGCCATTTGAATTATAGGAAAGTGATGATATCACATTATGACATTTATTCCTTACTGCAAGAAGCTCAGTAATTGGCTCACCTGTTCAAACTGTTATTTTATCAGAGTAAAGACTCCAGGAGCCCTAGTCAGACGTACCCAATTTACCTAGTTGGCACATTAAAAACAAAACCCTTCTGGACACATGTGTTTTTTGATTTGTGAAGTTGCCATTGATCCATTTACTTACTTGTTTTGAGACACAATTTCACGTGACATTTAAGCTAACTTCAATGAAAGTCTATAGGAAACTTTAGTGGATATTTTATTTATTCTGTATTAAAGAAGAGACTTTTTAAATTTAATTAAGGTTTCAGACATGAGCTGCTAGAGTGGTGTGGGGCTGGGCGGAGGGGCTTGTTGTTGAGGTCTGGAAAAAGAGAAATGACCTCCCTGTGATTGAGGCGCAAGGAAACAGTTGGTGGAAGAACCTGAGAACCCAGAGCGCCCAGCTCGTGTCCAGTGGTTTTCCTCCCAGTCAGGCTGGTGGATGGAGTCAGCCCCGGTTGCTCCCTGCGGTGCGGCCATGCTACAGGCAAGCAGAGGTGTGGCCGCTGCCCGTAGGATCTCGGGCCTTCGGGTTGGGTCTTCCCATGGGGACAATGGACGGGTCTTCTTCAAGGGCAGTTGACTACTACGTCTTTCCTTTTTAAACACTTCATAATGCCATAGAACCTTCTCGCTCGCGGTGCCCAAAACCAAGGCAAATAAATGCAATTTGTTTGAGGACGGCAGCAGCACGATTTAGGTGGCAGGTGTGTGAACCCAGGCCCAGCCGAGCCCTGCGAGAGGCCGAAGAGTGATGCTGTGAAGGCCCGCCAGGCTGCGCGTGCTGAAATACGCTCGGTTGGAGGGAGGGACGCTCCGGGGCCACTGTGCTGCGTGTGGCCACACGTGGGGCCTTGTGTTCTGCTCCTGAGGCATGTCATCTAAGACCCTGCTGATGAACTGGACAGTGTTCCTCCTGGGAAGGGGAGGGTTGGACGGACATGAAGGCCCAGGGCAGCGGCTGAAGCGACTGAGTATCTGTGTAGAGGAGGGAAGGCCGAGGGGCAGCGGCGACAGAGGTCCCCCACACCAGGGGACCGCAAGGCAGACAGCAGCAGACCTGAGCCCCACACTTCTAAGCTGTGACCGGTGGACAGAGGCTACCTACCTGAGCACCCCTGCCAGGGGCTGGACCTCTTGACCCAGGGCCCTCAGGCACTCAGGCTGCTGCATTCCCAGGAGGCTTCTCCTTGGGCCTGAGTGGGCAGCCATTGGCAGTGTCCCTCAGAGCCTGGAGGTTGCACAGAGGAGATACCCTAAAGGGCAGCATTCACCGTGTAGACTGCAGCCGGTGGGTGACCTTTAGGTGCGTTCCAGCACCTGGGACTTCATGATTCTGTTTCTATTATGCGCGGCCGCCGGCTGTGTGTCACATTGTTCCAAGCCACCGCTGAGAGTGAACAGGAGCGCAGTTTGGAATGTCCACGGCGCTCCCATCTATTTTGTGTTTCAATTTCTGGAAGCGCTCTTTGTCTTTGAGGCAGTTTGGTCCCTGACCTTCTGTAACATTTGGAGCCCAGCCACACTGTCTTTGTTTACTGTAAAGAGTATGGAAAAACCGACTTCCTGACGGAGCTCTGGAAAGTCTAAGGTCAGACCCCTCACAGGTGAACAAACAGGCCTACTACCTCCAATGTGCCATTTGGCCCCCATAAAGTGCAGCAGGGTAATGATGCTGGCGAGCAGAGAGAGGGAAGTCCGTCCCCTGCCAGCAGCCAGCCACCAGCCACTCTGTCAATCTGCCATGTGAAGAGCTGCTCTCAGTTCGGCATCCACTGGGGGAGCTCAGAAAACATGGAGGGGCTCTTAAGCCCTCTAGCCACCATCCAGTGAAGCCCCAGGCCCCTCCCTTCCTATCATCACATCCTTCCTGTGTCCCCGGATCGCAGGGACAAGGCTTAGCATCTATTCTCTTAAAGGATTTAAGTATCTCCATCTGTTGAATATTCCTATCATCCGGGTCATGCCTTTTATGGTGAGTCTTCAGGTGTTTGGCCTCCTGTCCAGAGGACAGATCTTTTTTTTTTTTTTTCATTACCAATCTCTGCTATTTATTCCTATTATTTAATATGATACCGCCCTGTGGTTAGGGAGGGGAAGCTCCTTCCTAGGTCACAGTACTGTACTCTGGGCCTATGTGGTATCTGAGCATCTCGGCCCCTCGCTCACTGGTCCATGATCCCTCTTAGATTGGCAGGTCCACCTAATGCCTAGATGCCCATGGCTGAATTGAACAATGACCTTGTACACACATTTAGCCATTTATTCAAAATAAGTCAATTATTTCCAAGATCCAAGGTTTCACCTTAATGTTTAGAAAAGATGAGAAATATCTAAAGTGATCAAAGAAAGAAATATATCCCAACAAAAAATTGTCTTAGGCTGCATTTTAACAATTTCTTGAGTCTCTAATGTATGTAGACTTTCGAATGCCCTAGTTATCTAACATTGTTCTCAAACTCTGCTTAAAGATGATATACGACACTTTTACTAAAATATATCTGGGTATTAAAAGCTCAATTCTTTACGGCTGATGAGAAAGATTATTAACACTTTTCTCCCCCCAGCTATAATATGAGGCAATAACACCCCTTTTTACTCCCAGAGCCAGAGGCAGTATGTCATATTAACCTTCATTAACGGGCCAAGAAATGAGGTGCCTCTGTTAACGTAGTATTCTGGTTAGCTGAGATCCTGTGAGAAGGCTGATAAACTTCTGTGCTTTCTCCCTTTGCTATTTAAACAAATAAAAGAAGTTCAAGTTGTTGGCACACTTATTCTATCACCTCGATAAGCCCAGCTTTCCAGCTAGAGACTTGACCAGGGAGGGCTGAAAGCCGAGCGGGTGGTGCAGGCTCAGCCTGGCCAGGGACAGCTCCATGAGCAGCCGCCCAGGTGTGCGGTGGGGGTGGGCAGGGAGCAGCCAAACCTGGGGAAAGGTGGAGAAGAAACGGAGTCTCTTCCTCCATACGGAAAGTCACCATGGATGCCAACCACCAAAACCACTTGGCTGTCCAGCAAAATACCAGATTCACAGGTGGGTTTTTTCCTTCTGATTTTCTCATTGGTTTCATTTTTTTTATTCATTATTTTTAAAAAGCTATGGAGCATTTTGGTAGGTGCTGGGGAAGCAGATGAATGAGACAACTGCTAAGTTCCAGGAGTGTTTGAAAGCCAGGCAGTGGACTGTGCCACCATCCCTCCCTGTCCCCCAGAAACCTCGGCAATGCCATTGCTTTCTTCATAAAGATCCGTGTGAAGGGTCTGTTCCAGTTTTTCTGCTGCTGCTACCAGAGCGCAGGTGCCGTCCCTTGGGGTGAGGCCGTTGGAGGAGCCCCTGACTGCCTCCTTATGGCTCACTCCCTCTTCTCCCTCCGTCTTGGGCCCGACTTCCAGATTCATTATCCTGCCATTTGGTCACCATTCCCAGTAGCCTGGGAAGGTGGGCTGTGCCTCTCCTCCAGTTCCACTCCTCCAAAACCGAGGCCCTGCTCAAACCACGTCGACCCCCATCAGGCGTCTGTGTCTTCTCACCCTCTGATCTCCTCCCCACTGTCCTCCTGTGCTCCGGGGCGGCGAAGCCTGCTGGTTATGGCCACGGGCTTAGGGGGCAGATGCACCTCTTCACTCACTCACTGGGTGGTTTGGGGCAACTTATTTAAGTTCTCTTATATATCATTGAAAATAACATTTTCATAAGTATCTTCCTGATAGGATTGTTAAGTTTCAGTAGGTTAATATATCTAAGATGCTTAGAACAGACGTGGCACATAGAGTGCTCGTTTTTATCTTCAGTATTCCTCCTGAATACGGGAGCCCTACCCCATGCTGGACAGACCCTTCATAGCTCACTGAAAATCCTGGGGGCCCTTGGGAACCTTTCGGGATACTCAGGTAGAAGTAATTCTTCCCTTCTCAGCCCTTCTATGTATGGCACTTCTTATGCAACCACAGAGAACGGACAGATTAGACCTATTTGTTATTTATATGACTCAGAGACAGCTAGGCAAGCACTTGGGTAGTACCCACAGCAAAAGGGTACATTTCCTACGGGCAGGGACTGTGTATCTTGTGTCATAATTTCCCTTAACACTGATTTATGCCTGTTATTAAAAATAAGCCACATTTTGTTTCTGATTCAACGAGGGATGCGTGGAGGGAATCAGGAAGGGACCACACTGTCTAAGTGGTGTCCCAGCAGGTGACGGGAACTTGAGTGGTAGCACATGAACGTGAAGGAACAAGGGGCCGTCCTCAGTGCTGCACACGGAGGGTTGTGGAGATCCTCTGGACGACAGTTGTGACATCGTGAGCACGGTGGTGGAGGAGTCGTCTGGGGCAGACAGCCAGACAGACTGAAACGGAAGGAGGGAGACCAGAGGGGAGGCAGAGTGCGGGGGCTGAGGGCGGAGCCTTCCCTCCAAGGAAATGTGGAGGAAATCGTCCAGGGTCGTTTGTAAGGAAAGAAGCCATAGGATGTGGGGGATGATGGAGAGGAAAGTGGAGAGGTGGCGGCCGGGCATCTCCCACGGTCAACTTTGGAGTATTCAAAGCGGGAGGAGGAAGTATTTGAAAGAATTTTTAAAAAGACGCATGCAATTACGAGACGTTGAGCTCCAAGATGGCAGAGAACATGCCTGTCTTGCTCAACACGGGTCCTCGGTGATGGGGACAGTCCCCGTCACATTCAGGGGGAGGCTGATGAGCCACCACGAAGGAGTTGATGGTCATCACCTTGGCAACGGCAGAGTCAGAGAAGAAGAGTGGCAGACAGTGACCCACCTGTTTAAGGAGCCTCCCATTGCAGTCGGCTGTCATGATCCACTCTTTTTCTAAAAAGATGTCATTGTCGCATGTTGAGAATGATGTCCCAAACTTCTTTGATTCCAGGGGAGGCGACAGGATCTAGAGGCCCTGAGGCCATCCCGTGCTTCATTGTGACCAGGAAATTTACCTACCCGGCAGTGCCACATCTCGGCAGAAGGGTGCCCCAGAAAGCCACTGTGGGCTCTCGCTTGGCCGAGAAGTAGCAGCATCCATGTGGCTTACGAACTCTGGCTGCAGCCATGTACTATGTTAGAAAATCACCCCCATTTGCCAGCATGAGACCCAAGCTGCAAATAAGAGACATGTCAATTCAACGAATCAGAGGTATTTTGCTTGTTTTTAATGACTGATTGTGAGGGAATTATATTGCCATGTGTTTGTATGCCTTTAAATAAGGAATTGCAATTCATTTACTTTTTTTAAACGATGAAAACCCGTCTCCTCTCTTCTCCCTACAAAAGGACATGGTTTTCCCACTTGGGTGAACATTGCCTGCGCCGCTTGCTGCAGAAAGGGAGCAGTCTTGGCAAGCATCTTATTAGTCTAAAAATAAATTATTCAGAATGCAGGTTCAGATACAGATTGCAAGGAGAGATAATGGAATTGGTTTTCCAAGCCTGATCATGCTATGAAGACACGGTGTGTGCTTTTCAGGAATCCACTTACGTGGACTCAGCTCCGATGAACACACGCTAGAAACAATATTGCTGCCATCCAGCTAGAGTCGGTGGTACCGCATCCCCGATGGCTTCAAGTGCCCATGGTCTCCACACAAGTGTGCATATGTAAAAGTATATGTTTGCTCAAGCGTTTCTCCAGCGATGCAGGCTTCTCATTGTTCTTTTAAGGAAATGCCTTCCTGGCAGTGCGAGGGGCATGTCTCACTTGAGATTTCTCTCCCTCCCACCCTCCTGCCTCCTGAAACAGTTGACCACATCAGCAGCCGACTCTAGTCCGTCATGTGGCTTCTCATGTGATGCTGGGTCTGCGGCACTGTGGAGCAACAGCATTTGTGACTCGGTACTCGTGGACAGACGGGAGTGTTCAGGGACCGGGGAGACTTGGGAGGGGGCGGGGAGGCCAATAAACCGAGAAACATCAGAAATAAAAGTCGCTTGAAGTATTCAGATCTCTGTACTCCTTTTTTTGCTTTGTTTTGAGATTTGATTTTTTAACTCTGCCTTTTTTTTTTAATGGCTTGTATCTGTTTTTTCCACCCCCCACAGGCGCAGAGCTGCGCTGTTTTGTGTTTTTTTTTTTTTTTAATTCTTCTTCTTCTTCTTCTTCTTCTTCTTTTTCTTTTTTTTTTTTTTTTTCACATTCTGAAGCCAGACCGTCTTTCCTCCCAGCTCCAGGGCTGCATCGCCATGGCACGCCACGCTTACCCTGGTTACCTGCGCTCTCTGCCGTCACCCTCCTGGGCTTCGCCGTGGTGCACACCGACCGGAATGGTGTCTCTGTGCCCTGCAGAAGAAGGACCTGGTGGCGTAGCGTTGGCCAGGGTCTCCTCGCAGCTGGATGAGGGGACTTGGAGGACAGGGTGAAGCTGGTTAGAGAGGATGCCAAGGACTGGGCAGGGGAGCTAGGAATATTACACGTCCAATGCCCACCTCGCTGTGCAGGGGAGGGCGCGGCATCTCCTCCTCACACCCAGCCCGGGCTGCTCTCGGGGATTTGGTCAGGGGGCACCGCCCAGGCCGAGATATGGTGGCATTTCACCCAAGAGTGGAGCTGAAGATGGATAAACAAGGCATCTGATGTGTCTGCCTGGCGAGGCAGAGCTGGAGAAGGGCAGAGTCAGGGGACGCGTGGAGACGGAGATGCCGAATGCCCTGGTCGTCTGCCGCTCGCTCTGCGCTTTCTGCGCTCTCTGTCTAGGGAGGATGGCATAATTTATAACCCTGCACATGGATGGAGGAACTATAAACTGTAGCCTGGATGTCCCCGGTGCTGACAAGGAAGCAACTGATGGGCTAGGTGACTATACAGTGTCCCCAGAGAAAACAGCAGCCGTGCAGCATGATTGAAATGCATGTCCACGCGGGCAGAGACTTGGGGGGATTGCTGACCATTTTGCACAGGAAGTCTGTCACCCTGCTGGATCGGGCTTGATTGCGGCTTGTGTTTTCGGCTCTAGCTCAACACCCATTTCCTGACTAGCCAGAAAGCATGGCCAGAGCAGCTGCTGGCAGAATTTTCTTTTTATTATAAAAGCAAGCCCCCTCGGTTTTAACTCCTTGAAGTTCTGAATGCTCTGTGCTGGGCTGGGGCTGATTGTGGGTTTTTGTTTTCTTCTTCTTCTACAGATCCCTGTAAACACAGCTGTATTCAGTATGGTGAAAAATTCTATCCCGTAAATAGAAATGTGATCAATTTAATCAAAATAAATGTATCCCAGATGACTTTGAGACCAGCTGGCCACCACAGGCTTCAGATGCTAAATGCTTGGTGGAGATGAATACGGTGTTATATTTACATGCTTTACAATGCCAGGGTCTGCCTCAAATTAAAAAAAAAAGAAACCCTTCTCTAGGAGGAGAGGTGGTCTTCAGGCTCACGGCTAGATGGTTAGGTGCAGGCACAGATATCCCGACAGTGACTGGTGCTGAGTCTCACAGGGCGTGTGCCAGGAGGCGGAGTGTACGGCACTGCAACATGGAGAACGCTTGCATCTAACTTGCCTTTTGGAGAGGCCAGTGTCCTCCAGGCAGCCTCTGTCTACCAGGTTGGGACCAGGCATTCCAGGCTTGTGGATTTAGAGGGGCGAGTCGTGGTGCAGGATCCCAGCTCGGTGGAGCTGGCTCCAACCTGGGGTGAGGAGCTTTCCCAGTTGTCATGGGGAGCTCTTCTGGGACGCCTTGTCTGGCCCTTGCCCTGTTTGTTACTAATTCTACAAAGGCAGCTCTGTGTGTTGGATTATGTTTGGCCAGCTGTTGATGCATTCCTGCGGGCGGGGCAGGGCGAGGATCTTATTACTGTACTTCAAGCTGCAGATCTGTGTGCAGGGAGAGAGGGCAGAGAGAGGGGAGAAACAAGGGGAAGAATCTGATGGCTCTCACCCTTTTCTCCAGATAGTCCTAAGGTGAATCCCGAGGGGCTTCAAGTGGAAAGAAGGAAAGAGGGAGTCAGGGTTGGGACTGGGGGGAGGGGGAAGGAAGCAGAAGGAAAACTGAGCAAGCCCAGAAGAGAAAAACAGGACTTCAAAGCTGCACAGACAAGCAGAATGTCAGCAGCTTGTAATTAGCGGTTCATGGTTGCGTCAGTGACTGTATCTCTCCAAGAATAACTATGTGATGTGTGCCACAAAGTGAAGGAGATAGTCATAACTAAGTTATCACACACAGTTCAAACAAGGGCAGATGGATTAAGGAATTTTCTGTGTTTGTAAATCAAATACGGATGGATTACATGTAGAAGACTTGCTGAATTCTGCATAACTGAAGGCTGAATTGCCAATCTGCATGTGTGTGCGTGGGGGGGGGCTAATGTTCATTATGTTCATTAAACGATACAGTGAACCCTTAAAAACGCAGGCTCATCTTGTGAGCTCTATCAACACATTTCCCTGAAGCTGCAATGCCAGTCTCCGCTGTGTCCACACATCACTGTTTATTTTTGTGCATTTCAGTGGAGAGAAGTAAAAAGTTACATTCAAGCAAACAGCGACGACTGAATTCTAACATTCCCCTTTTAGAATTCAAAAATGGCTGTGGGGTTCTGAGCTTTGCTGATAGCTCTCATTTAAGCCGGGAAGGAGCTTTAATTGTCTTAAAGCCAAACAGCCGTGTGTTCATAATCCTGTGGAAAGCCAGGGTCCCACAGTTGCTGAGATTCAAGGGCCACATTCGCTCCCCTCCGTGGTCTCCTGTGCTTGGAGACTTTGGTGCTATGACAGCATCACAAAGAGACAAAGGGAGGAGCTGATTGGCCGGCAGGCTTGGAATGCTTACTCTTATTTGTTTTAGGCGCCCCTCCACGCTCTCATTCTGTATCTGTATTTGTATTCACACTGCACAATTACTCCTGACCTGCTTTGTTTCTGTGCCCGAAGAGAAGTCAATTTTAGTTCAGTTCTGTGCCTTTGGCTTCCTGGGTAACATGCACATATGTATTGCATTACCCACGTATGCATTTTCCTTTTCGAATGTGGATTAGGGAAAATTGTCGGCAGGCAGAGCTGTGTGTATTAAATCAATAGCTTTTTGAATCACATGTAATATAATTTAAATATACTCACTTTGAGGTTGCCAAAGCTGACATTGTCTGAGCCCATTTAATTTACATCTTCGATTTAGTCAAGAAGCGGAACCTGCCAGATCAGAATAGTGTGTTCCGCGCACCCAACAGGGTGGAAGACATTATTTTGTTTGTGTTAGTTCAAACAGCTGGTCATTAATGCAGTCCCCATTTCCAGAGAGAAGAGCTGGTGGACATGAATGCCTGCCTGATTAATGCTGCCCCTCCGAGGGTCCTTCACCCGGCAGTCACGCCCGCAGCAGAATAATGTAGCATGATGTGATTGCACTCTAACGGGATCGTATGTCATTGTGTCACCAAGCAATTGAGGTTATTATGGGGCAGGGCAGACAGACGGGACAGTGGGGTTACTAGACCGTAGCATTTTTAGAAATACAGGCCTGACCTACTTTAAGTTATTCTCTCTGGCTGGCAGCTGCATGGGACATAAAGTCTCCTGATAGGCTGAGGCTGTTGCTAGGGGGAATTAGCATGAATTTTTCCACACACAGACCCAGTGACTGAACGATAGGAGCTGACTGGAATTAAAGAGATTTGGTTTAGCATTATACAGATTTATCTGACTCGTTTTTCTTTCTCAAGTGCAGAGAAAGAGTGCAAAACACAGATTTTGTTTCCATTTGTTCTTTGACCTCCTGATACTCCCCTGCTGCCTGCCCCACACCCTCCGGGGGCCATGAGAGGAGGAGAGCAGGACAGTTATGAAATTTTGGTTAATCTCTTACTGTTGGGGTCATTAAAACGACGCTGCAAATCGCAAGATATTTAAGCGTAAGGACTGCTGAGAATGGCTAACAGAAGGTCGATTGTCCTCACTCTTCTGTGCACAGGGCTGTTCTGAAGTTGGACATGCATCTTCCACGCCCTGTATATTTAAACTCTCTTTCCCTCTTGGGCTTGAACAAAACATTTATATAAATTCTTTTCTATCCAAACAGATTGAAGCTTGCAATCTCTGGCTTGTTTAAAATAAGATGGTCAAAATTCCAAATATAGATGGAAAAAAAATATACCCTTCTTTTTTTTATAGTTTTTTTTTTTCTGGGCTATTTTGAGGTTGGCTCTCTTTTCAGAAAACCAGCCTGCCGTTTATGCTCATGGATGAAACCTAACGGCTCCCCCACCACACGCCTTTGCTTCATAATGCACAAAAAAGGCCCAGGTTTTTCTCCAGAAGGAAGTATCTGCAGAATTTATCTGGGGATTGTTTTTCTTTGTTGCTGACATATGCACTGAATGCAGAGAGCTCACATAATCAATTTTATAAGATGACCCATTTTTTCCCCCTCTCCTGTATCTCCAAGTGTCTGTGGTTTTAATAGATCTTTTCAAGAGGAGGATTTTTAATAGATCTTTTAAAGATAATCTGAAAGTCCATCAGGAGAAAAATTAAAGCACTGTGTGTTCAAGAATACTTTGATTTTTCTCATTCTAATTATATGCTATCTGTGCTTAAGCTGCAATCTCTTTCTGGTGCATTTTTTTGTGCTGAAAGTAGTTATTATCCTGCCTTTCTGATTTGAAATTAATTTTTGTAAGAAAGGAGTGTGATGTCCCAAGTAAACAAGAAGCTTAGCTACACCAGTGAGGGGGAGGAATAATGTAGCTCTTCATAAACTTGTAGCACTGAATTTCTTGGCCACGTGTAAAAAGGCAAGAGGAAATTCAGTTGTGGATTTTCTGTTTTCATTTAGGTTTTTAAAAATATTCAGAACTATTTAGATACATATGTTTTCAAGAACATATTTCTACTTTCACCACAAAGTACCACCCCTCCCCCCAAACACCTAATGGAGAAAGAGCCCAGAAGCCTATCAGTTTTCTTCTTTAAGGAAAAAAAAAAATCCAGCAGTGTTCACATCTAAGCATATAAATATAGCTTTTCAAGCTAAAATAGAATATATGGTCAGACCCTGTAAGCGATAGATCAAACCCTCGCCTGCCTTGAGAGTCCCCACAATAATATTTATTGTAAAGGTTTCCAACCACACTAACAATCTTTCTTAATTGAATAAAATGTCAATTTGTATTTGTTGAATAAAAGATTACCTTGTGTGCTTCTCCTTCCAAATAAAGCAATTTTTATTATTTTTAATAAGTGAACGTTTTGACTTTTCTTCTACAGTCCTTTGCTTAAGTCAATGTGTAATCATTTGAATATTTTAAATGTAAAGATATAGAAATAAAATGTCATTTTAAAATCAACTAAGGAAAAGGAGGGTTTGGTTTTGTTTCGTTTGGTCCTGGGGATTAGACCTGGGGAGGCTCTCCTGCTGAGCCACATCCCCAGCTCCTTGTAGTTTTTATTCGTCTGAGACAGGGTCTCAAAGCTAAATTGCCCAACCTGGCCTCGAACTTGGGCTCCACCTGCCTCAGTCTCCCCATTAGCTGGGATTGAAGGTATGTTCCACTGTGCCTAGGCATAAGGAAAATTTTATTAACATTCTTTAATGCATAGATGCCTAACTTATGTAAAGCATAACCAGGGTCCAGTACACAAACTGAATTTTTTATTATTTGATTAAAAATAAATCAATTACATCGAATCTTTAATGTAATTGGTTGTTTATGTTGGTAAGAATTTATTTTTATTGTTTGGCTTTCATTCTTACCAAAGAGGTAAGGATTTTGTGTGTTCACAACAAAAAGAGCACATTTTAAAGTGCGATTTAGGACGCCTTAGCTCTGGTGAAGCCTAACTCCTACCTATCCCTTTGGACAGGGTATGTTGATAGCATTCATTTCACCTGCAGTTGGGGATTGAGCACACTCCTCCCACCCCATCATTTACCTATTGGGTAAGCATTGCTTCCTGTGCACAGGTGGGGCTGGCTTTTCCAGTTGCAAGGTCGAGCACAGATCACTGAGCCTTTGGGGGTGGTTGCTGGGTAAGCCAAGAGGAAACTCAGCAGATGGTTGTGGTGGGTACCAAGCCCAGTTAGGTGCTGGCTAAACAGCTTCCCTCATTGTGCTCTGTCCAGTGCCCCATATCACTGGGTCCCTGTAACTTGGGGAAAGGGATTTATGACCAGACACGTGGAGCTGATCAGCCCTCCTGATGGCACAAACATCCACCTCTCTTCCACGCCATCTCAACACTTTTATCATGTTGAAGAGCTAAAGTGTCCATAGTCCCTTGATAACTTTACCTACGTGTCCGTGCCTGGTGCTCCCAGAGGCCCTCCTGACTCTGCCTGGTCCTCCTCTGCCTCTCCACCACACAGCCCCTACACAGGGTGGGCTATTGGTCTGCTCCCAGCTTCTCCCCTTCTTCATCTTGGTGCCAAGTGCTTGAAAACCTCTTCCCAGACATCAGGAGGCTCACGCATGAGCAAGTGGGTGGACTGGGCTGTGCAGAAGAACAACGTGGGCTTCTGTTCCTGGGCTGGCTATGGTGGAGGGCCGGGGCAGGCCGACTTCTTTCTGCATAGTAACAGATAGCAAATACTTTAGATTTTGTGGGCCATTTGATCTCCATGGCAACTGTTCATCTCGGCTGGTGTAGCTGCACAGCAGCCGTAGGCAGCATGTGAAGGAGTAAATGTGCCTGTGTTCCAATAAAGCTTTATCTACAGACACGGGCCACGGGCCCCACGTGGCCTCTGCACCATAACCCACATGTGATCGTGAGCTGATACACTGTGGGTATGATGATGTGGTATGTGCATATTCTTCAGTGTGTCTCAAAGATAAAAAAAAAATTCTGGAGAAAAAAGGAGGAGGATTTCAACAATTCAGTAAAAATTTAAGACAAAGGGGAAGATAAATATTATTTGCGATGAGAACTCTTCACGATCAACCAAATTTTAATTCCCTCAGTGATGACACAGATGGAATGATTTATTTTAAAACTTGAATATGAAAACAAAGATGATTACTCTTTCTTAAAATATAATGCTATTATGTTGTTCAATATACAAAAACGAACAGCAGAAGATTTTTTACCTTGGAAAATCATCCTTCTGGTGTTGGTTACCTGTGAGCAAAGAGGGAGTCCAGTGTGTCTGAAGAGTTGGCACCAAACTTAAAATGTGGGAAATGGAAACTCTGGAGGCCCAGCTGCTACATGACCCCATAGACGCCATGCTCCTGTAGTTGTTTCCCCTCTTCCTTCGGGGTACGAGCTGAGGTAACCCGAAGCTGCAAGATGGCGCCCCACCTTGTTTGTACTCTGGGTCTTCCTATACATTCACACCTTCAATAAAGCTTCATTTACACATTTAGCATGTAAGAGATAAGAATCATCAATAATAAAACAATTATTACAATGCACTCTGAAAAAGTCATTTAAAACATTCGTGGATGAAATTTTCCTTTTGATATTTTCAGACTGCAGTGGACCTCCAATAATTGAAACCTTGGGAAGCTAGACCGTAGGTAAGGGGGGATGACTACATTTCAGCAACCCAAGGCAGATCTTCCCCTTCCCCCATCTCCCCAGTCCCCTCTCCCCCAGCCAGCACTGGGCCTGCAGTGTTAGAGGTCCTGCAGGGCCCCTCCCCACCCTTCCTCTGGGACCCCTGTCTTCCTTTCCCCCTTGCTACGCGGCAGCCTGCGCTGGCCTGGCTTGTTGGTGGACCTCATGGGAGGCAGTGAGCAGAGAGGTGGTGTCACCTAAGGGCCTGGGCCTGGGTGTTGGGAGACTCTGCTTAATTCTCACTCCTGGTACCCATTGTCTATGGGACTGGGGACATTTTAATGAATTTCCGCACCTTCATAAACTAAAGGCGATGTGAGTGAGTTGTAGTGAGGTCGCGAATGCAACGCCCTTCCAGCACATTCTGTGCTCAGTACAATTTGGGGTCAAGGCTGCCATCCTACAACTGCTCTTGCCTTTACAGCTGCGTGTCATTCCACTGCCAAGGACACGGGGGATCTGGCTTTGGGTCCTGGCAGCCTTACTGGGGGTCACTCTCCTTAACGGGAACATTGGTTGTGGGGAGTCAGATGGACGAATCCTGACTCCAAGAGCTCAGCGTGGAGCCAGGGGACCCCCAGAGGTAGCCAGCGTCCCTGAAGGGCCGTGGGCCTGGCATGTCTGGCGCTTTACTATTGGCTTGTATTTCACATACTCGCTTCTGGGGACGTCACCGAAGCACAGCTTGGTTCTTGTCTGTTTAGAATAAGGCTGAAGACAGATGGAGCCAACAGGACTCCTCTGCTGCCCTAAGGCTGTGGTCTCGTTATGGGAAACTCATGCTGGCGCCGCGCTCCTCCAGAGAACTCGTCCTGACTCCTGGCGTCACAGTGCCCGGTGCCCAGGGCATCCCTCAGTCTTGAGCTGACCGGTGGGTGTCCTTCCAGCCCTGGCCTGTGGTCACGTGTCCCTGGTCATGTGCCCCTAATTGGCTAGGCCAACCTCCCCATTGAGTACCCTGAGCCCCCCCACCAGGCACCGGAGAGCCTGGTTAACTGCCTCTCTGATTGCCTGCATCAGAACAGCCTCTTTCTTAAAGACGGTCCCCCCAGCAGCTAGAGCACCAGGGCTGTGTCCTGGGTGCTCAGACACCTGGGAAACAAAGGCCACCTGTCCCTTCTGTCCACATATCCTGGTGATGCATATTACAAAAGTCACTTGGAATTTTCTTTTCCTTGGTCCTGGGGATTGAACTCAGGGGTACTGACCACGGAGGCCCATCCCCAGCCCTTTTCTGAATTTTATTTACAGACAGGTCTCACTGAGTTGCTTAGCGCCTCGCCATTGCTGAGGCTGGCTTTGAACTCGCCATCCTCCTGCCTCAGCCTCCCAAGACGCTGGGATGACAGGCCTGCGCCACTGTGCCTGGCTTGGAATCTTCTAAACAGCTGATGGCAAATAAATGTCAATGGTGATATTGATGAGTTAATCTGTCCTACTGGTTTTAGAATATGATTTAAAATTGAAGAGGCTTCATAGTCATGGAGTTAATAGATGAGAAAACACATGTTACTGTGACTTCTGAGATCAGAACCCGTGAATTCTAGTTTTATTTAGACAGTACGGCATGGAGATGGAGATGAGAAGCCAAGTTTTTTTAAAAATTGGGATTTTTCTGAAGCAGGCAGGACTGCTCATCCTTCCTTTGTGGGGATTTCATAAAACGTGTATCTTATTCTGTGAGATATAGTCTTCGTTCTAACAAACCATTGAAAGGCTTATTAAATGAAGGGTGTTCAGGAAACATCAATTGAATTGGATATTTGATATTTTGGCTTGTCTTTATATTTTTTCCTTAATAAAAAAATCCTTTGGTTCTCTAGCAGAGAAATGTTAGAAGAGAGTGGCTTTGATGCTTTTATGGACCGTCTCTTAGCCGGGGGGCCAGTGTGTGTTAATAACGGGGAGGCTGGAGGCGGGAGGGCGGGGTGCAATTGAAGGCAGCCATCTCCCCAGGGCTTTCCTCGCTGTCTCTGTGGAGACAAACGCCACACGCCCCAGCAGAGTGAATGCATCAGCGTGGGAGAGAAGGGCCTTTTTGTGTTCTCTGCCAATTATCAGGTGTGATTGAATATTGTGAAAGAAGCCAGTACATAAAAATTGGCATTTGGCTGGTGCCTTATAGAAGTGACCTCTGTCCTCCTGTTTTCTTTTCAAATGTATTTGATACTCTGACTTTGGGCTTCTCCTGCCCCTCCTGTTACCTGAAGTCGACATCAATCTCACAAAAGATGCTCTATGGGCGCTGGCGGAGGCCATTGTGCCTAATAAACCATTTTCCTTCCCAGGCTCCTGTGGGTTTATGTGTTGTTCTGTTGCGGGGCCTCCTTACTTCATCTTTTTGCCAGGTAATCAAAGTTCATACCACAAAGCCCACTTGGTTTAGGTTTCTGGCTAGAAGAATGAGGAATGTCAATAATATTTTGCAAGAATGACCCCTGGGACCTTGAATTTTATTGCTATTTTCAGAATGAAAAGTGCAACAGAATTTATGATATCGGTAATTTTAAGGAGATCTCTTTACACTTCCTGATTGGAAAAATATCCTATAAAATTTTGCATTTCACGTTATTTCAAGAAAAAAAAAACAGCAGTAACAGGCGTGATGTTTGTTGACCATTAATTTTTTACTAGAGTCTGAGGACTCTTAATTAAAGAATTATGAAAGCCTTAGGGTTTATTTTAATACATACAAATATAAGAAAAAATAATCTTATAGCAAGATATTAATCGCTGAGAGCCAATTCAAATGAGAGTCAGCAAACAGTTTGGACATTTCATCCCTGATCTTAACCAAATCTCCATGTTGCTAGGATTTGGGGGTAGGAACTTGACCCACTTACTTAGAAACATTTAGCAAGCTGGGCCCTACTCAATCTCCAGGGGTCTCTTTGGAGTCCTTGTACCAACTCTGCCTGCTCAGTCACATGTTCAGGTAGAAAGGTCGACGTGGATTAAAGTCTATATTTTTATATAGCTGTTTGCTTTTTTAGAGCAATGTTTAATATTGGAAAGATGACACAGCTGTATTATATACCCAATCCATAAAAGAGCACTAGTTTAATTTACTTTAAATGTATCCTTCTGTCTATAGGATCCACGGGGACAAACGCTAGATCAGTTGTTCCTGCCACTGGGGAGTGCCTGCCCCAGAGAAGGTATTATCTATATGTCTCTTGAATGAATTGAAGATGGGGGCAGTGTTGATATCTTAAGCCAAAATTTCCAGTATGACTACTAGCTTTCCATTTGGAATCTTTAAAAAAAAAAAAAGAGTGATATACGCCTGTCATCCCACCAACTCAGGAGACTCAGGCCGGAGGATCACCAGGTAGAGGCCATCCTTAGCAACTTAGTGAGGCTGTAAGCAAACTAGGGAGACCCTATCTCTAAATTAAAAATAAAAAAGCCTGGGGATGTGATGATTTGGTAATTCAGTGGGATGTGAATTTGGGTAATTCAGCATCCTTGGATTCAATCACTGGTGTGCACCCCCCCCCCCAAAAAAAAAGAATAAGAAATTTATCTATGCGATATTGTTACAAGATATCAATTTTATTTAGGTAAAATAAAATTTATAGAAGAAAAGTGTGATTTTAACCATGCCATAGTTTTGTGTAAGGCTTACTAGATAGGATGCAATGTTCTTAGAGAAAAACCATTATGTTAGTATTTTCTTAAGATTTAACTTTTTATTCTGTACAAATCTTCAGTATTATTTGATGGAAACTTCCATCAACAAAACAGCCAGTAGCAATCTTCTTTCTTGTAAGTAGAAGACCAACTTAGAACAGTTGTGATTATGTAATCGTTGGTCTAGCAGGAATTAGAATAAGTATCTCAGAACTGGAAGGGACCTTAGAAATAACCTAATCCTGCCACTGCCGGTCACTGTGCAGACAAAGAGCCTGGGTCATGGAGAGGTGAAGTGATCTGCTTGAGGGGTCACAGCTCCTTCCTAAGGGTGTTAGAACCACCGCTCACTTTTTCACTGGATTCCAGGGTCCTCTGTCTGTCACAGGGCTGTGCCTTGGATTTGGCTGCTCCAGTTTGGAACTTGCCTGCAGTGAAGCCTTAGAAGTTTCTTGGGCCTGTTCCTTGCTCAAGGATGCCCTGACTAAGAGCTCAGAGAGGGAAATAGGGGGCACACTCATGACACAGTCGAAGCGCATAAGCACCAGTGGGTGAAATCCACACACTGTAGCCGGAAGCTCAAGATACATCAAAACTCTCAACATGGATTACTGACCTGGCTTTGCCGCTAACTAGCTATTGGAGCTTAGGCGAATCATTTATCTCTCCAGGGACGGTTTTATGCAGTGAGAGGTTGGCTCTTTGATAATTGCTGTGGTTACCTCTAATTCTGTTCCTCTAACAGTCTATCAGTGTCCAGAAAAAGTGATCCTGTATTTTTGAAGCTGTGACCGAAGGATCTCTTTACTCAGTCATGGTCTATGGACTGTCACGAATTAAAGGAAGTCAGTTTCCAGGTAGACTAGAGACACGACAGTTGAAGTACTATCACAAAGAAACATCACCCTGGTGGTGGTTCTCATATTAAAGGAAAAAGGAAAAGAAGAGTCCTGGGTTTCACATACTACCAGATTTATACCTATTTTTTTTTTTTTTTATCTTCGGTTCTGGTTGCCTTGAACCTGATTATAGTTGGGCAACATTAAATGACAACAAAAAATTTAAATACATAACAAAGGCATAAAAAGGGAAAAGAAAGAGTCCCAAACAGGGACTGTCCATTGTGGTCACCCTCAGCCCCACTGAGACTCCTGGCTATCGGAGAATGTGGCCTTATGAACTCAAATGTGACCGTGGGACAAACTCCTCTAGAGATGCTGAAGACCCAACCTGCTAAAAGAAATGTGAAATGCATATTTCATCCATTTTAGTATTGATTACAGTGATAAATGCTAACGTGATGATATTTTAAGTGTGTTGAATTAAAATATTATTAGAATTCGTTATTTTACTTTTTAATGTGTGACTTTTAGGTAATTTTCAGTCACAGCTGTGGCTCCCATTCATTTCTCCTGGACAGGGCCTGTCCACCTTAGCCTGCTTTCCATCTGCAGTGTGCCTTTGCCTGTCTCGGGACCGTGGTGCATGCCCTGGTGGAGGGGCAGTGGAAAGTGTCCCAGAGAGTGCAGGGAGGACGGTGACCGTGACGTCACTGAGGGCAGCGAGGTCCCAGGACTGGGTGGAGACTTGGAGGCTACTGGCCGTGCATCCACAGGCAGGTCAATGCCAGTGAGTGGCACGTGGAGTGCCCACGAGTAACTCAGAGGTGGCGTAGTCCGAGATCAATGCACAGTCGAATGGTTTTAAACCAATTTCCAGGTGTCCCGTAATCTCCACAGGGTTGGATGTCCTGCCTTTTTAAAGATTGTCCCCTTTTCACTGAAGTCCCCTGGCTTGAAGACTTCCAGTAGATTCAGGCTGGAGTTTTTACAGTGGGGAAAGACGCAAGGACCCACAGATTCAGGACGACAGGGAAATTACGGAACCCCGACTAGAAGAGATGGGATGACCCCCTAGGGGTCACGAAGGGGTCATTAATGACTTTCCCACCAATCCTGAAGTGTTTGAGCAGTGACCATTGCAAGCTGTGAGGTGCCACCGTCGTCACACACAGGCAACAGGACTCTCGGCAAACAGGGCTGAGTTTCCTTTATGAGGGGGAAAGAGTGGGTCAGTGATTGTGTTAATGTCGTGGTGGGTCAATCCCACTGCACCCTGGGCAGGGGGGACTGTTTACTGAATGCTGTGACACTGGACTTATCATGTCTTGGCAGCTTTTCCTAAGTGGCCTAAAGCAGTGTTTGAGTTGAAGTGGACATTTTTTAGGGATGAGGAAACAGCAGCTCCGACGTGATGAGTGCCTTGGTGGTGCCAGATGTGGGGCCCACAGTTCCTGAATCTGAGCCCAATACTGTTTCCATGTCGCCCTAGAAACACTCTTCCCTAAAGCTACTGCTATTTTAGAATCCCATCACCGAAGCACATCTTCTTTGAGTTCCCTCCATCTTTTTGACACCTGGGCTCTTAAGTCACAGAATGAAATGCGCAAGGCCTATCCAGGACGGCCAGTCCCGGGGAGAGCCCTTGTTGACCAGCAGGTGAGCTTGGAAACAACACTTAGACAGACGCGGCCTAAAAACACTAGGGCACCTCCAGTTTCCGACTGGAAGAAAGAAGCACTTTCACTGACCAAAGGCCTCCCGGAGCCAAGCAAGCCCGGAAGGAGAAGGAAAGATCTCACTCTGCCTGCTCACCAGGTGGGGCTGCGGGCGGGCACCCTGCCCGGTGACAGCTGGGGATTTTAGAGTTAACGCAAAGAAGGGACTTAATGGCACTGAGAGGAGACAGAGCCGGGCAGACTTTGAGGGAGAAGGGGAACCAAAGGACGACCACCTGTTCTCAGGACTCCAGCTTTTTAGACCTGGCGCCCAGCGGGAGGGCTGCAGGTGGAGGCTGAGGTCCTTCCTCACAGGCAACCAGAAAAACAAGTCCTGAAAAACCTCAGCACCAGAGACAAGGGAGACCCAGGAAGGAGGCTACGAGGGAGGGTTCCACTCTGTGTCCTCCACGCAGGGCTCTTCCTTGATTCACACTCACCTGGAACAGGTTTGGAGCATGTCAGCTACAGAGCAGGGGCTGACCTGGGACCAGGGCTGTCCTCCGAAATTGCCAGTGAGCAGTTCCAAGGTGACACAAGATAATGTGAGCGAAGATAAAAGCAACAACACTCACAGGAGAAAAAGAACAGAATTCAGGTTTTCCATTCTACCATTCATGGTGTCTAGGACATGATCCAAATGCATCTGGCATACAGAGAATCAGGACAAGGGGACAGACCACGATGACATCAACAGCAAGATGGCCCACGTGTTGGAAGTCACAGACAGTATTTAAAATACGTGACGTCATGACCCTACTCTACACAGTAAATCCCATATGCTTCTAGTGAATGAAGAGAGGAATCCCTGCAGAGATGCAGGAGAGGTAAAGAAGCAATAGGAATTCTAGAACAAAAAGTGCAATAGCTAAAGAAAACAGAATTGAACTAATAGTCGAGTAGCGTTGACAGAGGGAAGAATAGGTGGACTTCAAGACAGATCCATAGTAATGATACATCCATAGTGATTGTCCACTGTGAAGAATATGGAGAAAAACATATTGAAACAAAAAGGACCAGAGCTTCAGAGATCTGTTGGATAATATCAGAGAGTTGAATTTACATATTCTTGAAGTCCCAGAAATAGAAGATCAAAATGCAACAGAAGAAAACACTGGAGCTGGGTGTGGTGGTACCTGTCCATACTCCCAGCATCCTGGAGGCTGAGGCAGGAGGATCATAAGCTCAAGGCCAGCCTCAGCAACTTAGTGAGACACTGTCTCAAAATAAAAAGTAAAAAGGTTGGTGATGTGGCTCAGTGGTTAAACTCCTCTGGGTTCAACCCCCAGGACCATAAAAACAACGACGACGATTAGAGGAAATAATAGTTAATATTTTCCCCAATTTGATGGAGGACATTGCTGTGTCCGAAACACCCAGCAACACCAACTTAGAGGAGGAAAGGTTGATTTTGGCTCACAGGTTTAGAGGTCTGAGTCCAAGGTTGGCTGACTCCATTGCCCTGGACCCAGGATGAGGCCAAACCTCATAGCAGAAGGGTGAGGCTGAGGAAGGCTGCTCAGCTCAGGGAGGCCAGAGAGCTGACAGAGGAAAGGGCAGGGGCATTCCTGTGGTGACCCACCTCCTCCAGCCACACGCCACCCGCCCACAGTCACCACCACCAGGAGGGTCCATTCAAAGCAGGTGTGTTGGTTAGTTTACACCTCACATCATCAGTCACCTCACCTCTGAAAATTCCTGCCTGAACAGGAACTCTGGGGACACCCCCTCTCCGAACCATAACAGACGTCAATTTGCAGATTCAGGACGCCAACAATGGCAGGCAGGGTACACAGAGAAGCCCATACCGACACACAGCCCAGTGAGACTCTCAGGAGTCAAGGACCATGGGAAAACCTTACAAGCACCCGGAGAATCGTGGTGTGTCCGCCCTTGGGTCTTCTCCCAAGACGAAGGAAACAGTGTGATGGAACATGTATAGTGCCGAAGAAAAAGAAGTAGGAAGAAAGTCCTGTCAACCCAGAGTTCTATTCCCAGCTCCGATACCCTTTAAGAATTTAGATAAAGACTTTTTTTTTTTTTAGAAAGAAAGCTAAAAGCTGAAAGTATTCCTCATTAGTCAGCCCATGATACAAGACATTTGTGAAAGAAATCCCATGGAATAGAAACTGAGTCTTGGGAATTTTGATCCTGACAGAGGAACAAAGGGCGTCAGGAATTGTCAATATCTGGGTAAATGAATAGGACTGCGTTGTCCTGGTCAGTCTGTGTTGCTGTAACAAATTACCACAAAACCAGTGGTTTATGCACCACAGAAATGTACTTCACAGTTCTGGAAGCTGGAAGTCCACGGCTGCCTTCCTCTTGCACACTCACATGGCAGAGGGGGGCAGCCAGCCCTCTGGACTCTGTGAAGGCACTAGTCTCATTTTACTGAGGCTCCACCCTTATTACCTGGTCACCTATCAAAGACCCCGTTGGGGAGCAGCCTCACACTGGGCTTGGGGTTCAATGTGAGATTTGGAGGAAGGAGGGATGCGGACATTCAGTCCACTGCATTTATTTTGCCATTTTTCTTTTAACTTCTTTATAAGACACACGGTTATGTGAAGGGAAAACTGCAGCATCGTGTGGCAGCACCTACCACCCAGGTAGAGATCAGAGTGTCACAGCTGGAGACCACGGAAAGGGGCCTCGGTAGGCAACTCTGAGGCTGCAAAGCTGCTGGTTTCTGAAATAGAGCAAGATTAGCTATACAATGATGGCAGAATTTTAAGAATTTGTGCCATAACCCCGAGGGCAGCATATCTGACCGTTGGAGCTACTGGCATTGGGACCAGAAACAACTTTTTTGTTGTTGCTGGTTTTTTTTTTTTCTTTTCTTTCTTTTTTCGTCTTGCTGGGATTGAAGCCAGGGTCCTGTGAAAGCCAGGCAAGCGCTCTCCACTGAGCCACACTCCCAACCCCAGAGACTTCTTTACTGTGAGGCTGTCCCATAGTGCAGGTACTTAGTGGCGTGCCTGGCCTCTGGACACCTACCTCCGTCCCACAGATCCCATCCACGTGAAAATGCAAGAGAACGTCATGGAAATTGAATGCCGATAAGTTTGACAACCACGAGGAAATGAATACATCCACTGGAAGAAATCAACATGCAAGATTTTACCCCAGGAGAAGTAGGAAACTGGAGTCCACCTGCACCTCTGCTATCAATAGAAGAAATTCTAACCAGAGTTAAAATTTCCCAATGAAAAACCTAGAGGTCCCAGTGGCTTCTCTGGTCAATTCTACTAAAATTACCAAAAAATGAATAGTACTAATCTTACACGATCCTACATCTCCTGTCTCAGGAAAGAGAGGAGGGGCTCACTTCCTTTTTTAGCAAAGATGCAGTAACAACATGAAACAAATGACAAATACAGTTGACCTAAGGAAATTTTTAAAAAAATGTCTCCTAGAACCTCACTGTCCAATGCAATTCTCTGCAGTGCTGGAAACGCCTCTGTCTGTGGCTGGTTAGTACAGTGGTCATCAGCCAGACATGCCAGTGCCTCTGAGGAGCACTATTATATTGTAACTTCGTCCCAGTGAATTTAAATAGCCACAACTAGCCAGCAGCTGCCATATTAGATAGAACAACTCCAGCGTATATAAACTGGAAAAATCACACTAATGATTAAATGACACTCAGTAGCAGAAGTGCATACTGATGTTGCCATTAAAATTGTTAAATACTTAACATGCTAAATTCTGGGTGATAAATAGCTCCTTCTCACCCAGGTATTCTCTGAAACCACCTCACTAATTAATTTTTGCTAAATCCAGAATGAGTTTGGGTTAAATTCAGTGTGATGAAATTAAGATTTTTTTTGGATAAAGATATCTAATAAATAATTTTAAGTGAATAACTAATATAAATAGCTTAGAAAAAATATTTCATACCAAATCTTGAATGAGGTGTGGATCGTTATTTGTTGATGCAGCCCTTGCACAACCTTTGCTGTTGGGACTCTTTTGTCTCCAACCTGGTTGTAAGTGACTTCGTTCTCCTCGGGTTTGTAACTGTCCATCAGTGACTACAACATCTGGGAAAGCAAGGGAGGGCCAGAAGGGAGAAGAAGACCAGAGCTAGGCAGAGACCTGCCTTCCTCCCCATCCCTGGGTCCTGTTTCTGAGAGATGGCCCCGGGTGGTGGTGACATCGAATGTGTGACCTGCAGCCAGCTGTTTAATTTGGATCCACAGCTTCTTTGCCTACAAAAGCTGATGCCACCCACACCTTGAAAGTTGTGACCATGAGATGACAATGTATTTTTAAAGTCTCATGTCCTGCTTACCACACAGTAAGACCTTGTACAATCCAATCTTTCTTGAACCACTTTTCCAGATTCTCTCCCCTGAGCTGAAAGAGGCACCTGAGAAAGGACTGTGAAAATAAAAATGATCGGCGCGGTGGGGCGCACCTGTAATCCCAGCAGCTCGGGAGGCTGAGAAAGGAGGATCGTGAGTTCAAAGTCAGCCTCAGCAAAAAGGGAGGCCCTAAGCAACTCAGTGCGACCCTGTCTCTAAGTAAAACACAAAATAGGGCTGGGGGTGTGGCTCAGAGGTCTAGCGCCCCTGAGTTCAATCCCTGGTAACCCCCCAACCAAAAAAAAAAAAAAAGGAAAAGAAAAAATGGGAATGCAGAGTGGTTTCACATGTGAACTGGTCACCCAACTTGCCTGAGTGAGGTGAGATAGAACACCCCCAAACCAGTAAGCAGGTTCATGTCTTACAGACGGGGATCAAGGGACAAGAGCGGCCTGGGACTCCTCCGAAGCTCAGGAGAGCTGGCCGGCGTGGGTGGAGGCCCCTCAGCTGGTGCCCCATTTGCAGTACAGCCGAGGGACCCCTGAGAGCAGCCCACCCTGGGCTCCTACCCGGGAGTAGTAAGACCCTCCGGGCTGTGGCTCCAAGCAGCTCCTTCCTGTCCTGGGTGTTGCGTTCCCAGCACATTCCACAGCCATTCCGGAGACTCCAGCGAGACAGAAGGAAGGACAGGACAGTCTGCGACCTGGAGAACTGAGCTCCACAAGGAGTTTCTAGTTGACTTCACGTCAGAAGACTTCACAAAGAAGCTCAGAGCAAAGAGAGGGGCCTGATTTGGATAGTGCACAACGTCACCGCGACGATGACCGAGGTATGTCGATCCGCAGTTCATACCTGGCACCGTTTGAAGCTCATGATGTGTGGTGTCTCCTTCTCTCCTCCCAGAACCCAGCAAGGTGTCGGCACCCCCTCCGTTTCATAGCTGAGGACCTAGGAAGCCGAGGACCCGGAGCCACATTGCTCTTCACAGTGGAAGCGCGATTTGAACCCAGCCCACCCCCTGATTTCTTAATCAGATTATTAGTTTAAAACATAAACATCAATCATCAAAAACCTCCCCATCCAATTCAGAGGGCAAGTTTACAAGGTGGAACAATTAGTTCCAAAAGATTTCAGAGAAGGGAAAGATCAGTCCGGCCCTGAGGACTCTGAGGTTTGATTTTCAAAACACACAGGTCTTACCACAAGACCTGGGCTTTACGTAGCTGTGCTCTGATTTCAGTAAGAGCGAGCACGTGGACTTCATGAGGGTGGCAAACTGTTTGAACCCACCTGTTGAAATAAGCGTATCGACACAGAGCATCGGAAATGACCCGCACACGGCTGTCTCCATCCCAAGGTCCCGTGGCCTGGCAGACCTGAGAGGCCATAGGCCGTAGGGCCTGCGGCGGTGGACACTCTGCACGTCCGAATCCCCCATCCAGCCTTACTGGGCCTCCCACTGATCCTCCAACCCCAGGGCTCAGGACCCAATGGGACTTAGCAGAAATCGTCCCAGGACCTTCCAATCCCCTTTCTATCTCCCAAGTCTGGCCAAGATGACGGGACCGGTAGGGATGGAGGACATTTGAGACCTAGAATGAGGTGGTGTCCCGCAGGGCCTGGCAGGGCCATCCCAAACTGCTCCATCTTGTATTAGGAGGAGCTACATCAGTGGGAAAGGGGGCATCTGAAAGGACCCTCAAAGGCAGGTGTGTCGAGGGCTTAGTGCTCAGCCTGGCACTTTGGGGAGGTGGTGGACACTTTTGAGATGTGGGGCCCAAGGGAGGTCCTGCAGTTCCTGGGGCTGTGCCCCAGAAAGGGGGGACACAGCCCCTCCCTCTTCCTCTACCCCTCTGGTTCTCAGCCACCATGTGAGTAGCTGCTCTTGCCACAGGCCTGAAGCCATGGGAGTCGATCAGTCCTGGACTGAAACCTCCACGATTGTAAACTAAGAAAACCTTCTGCTCTTTATCACTGGTGGTATTTGTCACAGTAACAGAAAACATGGGATCTTGACTCCTTGGAAGGTCGTGACATCAAATGGGTCACAATCAGCACATTTGTTTTAATGAAATAGAATAAAGTAGCCTGGAAAACCCAAAAGAGTCCTGCAGTTAGTAAGGGTCTTAGTGAAACAGTTATATTAGTTCTATTACCATTGGCTCTTCGGTATTGATTTATGTGTTTGTTGGCAGTGACCAACCCTGAATCAGGGATTACGGAACCGTGGCTCCCCGGGTGACTCCAGGGGCAGGCTCCTCTGAGCCTTTGGCCATGAGATCTCATCAACAGATCAATCCATGACCTTATAAATGTAGGTTATTGTTGGAAGACACCTGTTTTAATACGTGTGATTGAGTCATTGACATTGAGCGTGCAGCCCACAGCACTGTAGCCCCTGCCCGCCCAGGCTCCTGGAACACAGGGACTGTGCCCCTCAGGCTCACCACAGCTTGAACTTAGAAACATGAGTTGGCACTTCAGCCCTGTGCTTGGGGACGGCTGCTATTTGAAGGCCATTTGCCCCCCACTCCCAAACTTGTGTTGAGGCCTCGTCCCCAGTGGACTGGTGTTAAGATGCCCCTCAGGGATGGGGTAAGGTTTTTTTCTTTCAGGAAAGGTTAGCTCTCATGTGTCCTCTTTCTTTCCTGTTTTCAGCCATGCACACAGCAGCCTGAGGACCTCACCACAAGCTGAGAGGTGCCAGTGACATGCTCTTGACCTTTCAGAATTATCATCCCCCAAAATAAATAAATAAACCTCTTTCCCTTGTAATTTATCCAGTCATGGGCATTTTGTTATAGCAAAGCAAATGAACCGAGGCCATTGTAAACAATGAAATAACAATGAAATCACCAAAAATAAACACACACACAAATGCAAAAAAAAAAAAAAAGTGATATTAAATAGACCACAGAAAGGACACTTGCTTATGATGTGAGCCCAAACAGAAGGCAGAGCAGACATCACCTTTCTCAGTTGGCATGTCACCTTTCTCAGTTGGGAATGTGTGTCATGTGACTCAATTTTTCATTGCTGTACACTCATCTGTGGGTGAACCACAAATGTGCTTTGAGTATTGATTTGTGAATTACAAATACCTTTTAACAAGTAGGTGAATTCACAAAAACAGAATCTGTGAATAATGAGGATCAACTGTATGTGTGTAGGCATACAAATATGTTTGTTAAATCATACTGTAAAACGTATTTTTCAAGAGACACTTTTTTTTTGAGAAATACTTTCCTAGATAGAGAACCGAGGAATCACATAGAGAGCGGTGTGTAAAGATGCATCCAGTAAGCAAAGCAGGGTGCAGAAGGTCAGCGACTAGCTGGCTCAGACGGCTGGGAACCCCAGGAAGAAATGTGGGGAAGGTGGGGACAGAGCAGAGTGGTGCAGACTGAGTCAGGACAAAAGGGGGTGATGTGGCTACAGGCTGCAGATAGGAAAGAAGAAGTCAGTTACCGTGGTGAGGGCTTCTGGTCCAGAAACTGGAAGCCTGGCAGGAATTTTAAGATATTTGATACTGGAAAGAAGATTCTGTCAACCTTGGATTCTGGCTAACTCCAGCCTGGATCTTGGTTCTATGATTCTGTTCGTCATGTGAATGAAGACTCCCACCTTCCTTTAAACACACAAGAGCAGATGATATATTTGCACATTGTGGGTAGACTTATATATTGATTTTATTCATGCATAATAAACTAACCACACCTAAGAGGTAGTGGGACATCAAGGAGGGCCACTAAAATGTGAGATGACAGTCAGGCTGATGACAGGCAGGGACCTGAGATCTGTTCATTGTCAAAGGAAGTAGCAAGAGCAAAGCTCAAAGAACAAAAAGTAAGTATTAATTGCACGCTGAGCATCCTGAATGCAAATGTCCAAAAGGCTCCCAAACCAAGAACACTTTAAATGGTGACGATGACATCACAAGTGAAAAATTCCACAATGTATCTAATTATATAAGTGCATAAATTTCAGGTTCTGGGAAAAAAAAAGTCCAGAACCCAAGATGCTTCTAATGCCAAGCATTTCAGGTAAGGAGCGCTCCACCTGTGCGAGCTGAATTCACACGATCCCACCTCACTCTGGTAACTGCTCTGTGTTGCATGTTCCAAGTATTAAAACATGCACACCACAAATAAATGTACACCACGGTATATTTATATACAGAGCTATAATGTGTGATTAGTAATATATTAAACACAAAAAATGCACACTACAATACAGACTAGTATGTTTATAATATGAATACTGTATCATCAACACCAATTACCAATTTTTCAAAGCAAGATGTAATAAAATTGCCTGACAAAGGTAGCCTTGGTTTGTGAATGCTGGGTAGAATCTTGTAACCAGCATAATCATAAGTATCATTTTTTTTACCTTGTTAAAACTCAAAATTGTTGATAAGAAGGAGCCTCTGCCAATGGACTACCAAATCCACAGGCTTTGACTGTGTACAATTTGTGCTACAGGACTGAGTTAGTGTGGCCAAAACACTGCAGGCCATGGTATAGATTTTAAGGGTTCCAAAAAATTCTGTCTCCCATGGTATTAAATATAATTCTTTTCTTTTTTCATTTTATTTTTTTTATTAGTTACACGTGTGAGTACAATGATTCCAACATATCATACATTTGAATCAAATGGGGCATAATCTCTCATTTTTCTGAGTGTACAGGTTCCAGAATCACATTGGTCATACAGTCACCCATATACATACAGCAATATATAATTCAAACACAGAAAAACACTTTTCGTTCATCCCGTCCCTTCTTTTTTGATGAGAGGGGAATAGGTCCACTTGAGAAATGACTATATTGACCATTACTGTTTAAATTTTTTTTTTTTTTTAGCATTGGAAAACTAGCAAGAAGGGGCAGCCACAGCATCCAGACTGTGGGCATGTGATTGCACGTGACAGGAATTGTCTCTGTGGCAGGAGAGGACCGGCGTGGGTACTGAGTTATTCCCCAATTAATTTTGTCTCTGTTTTCACTCACGTTGCTGATCACTAATTCTAGCCAACACTTGTCAGTGAATAAAAGGAATTACGTCTTCTCAAATTTCGCCTCAGCAAGACTTTCTGTTTTCTGTGTCTTGGCAGCGGCCTCGTCTGATGGCTTTGAAAGCACACGCTAAATTGTCAAGGGCTGTCACTTTGTAATGTCATGTTCGATCTGGAGCTGGAAAGTGTGGCCTCAGGTTTCTGGCCTGTCTTTTATATCTCAGAAGCACAGAATTGTTAAACAATCTGGGGAAATTGAAAACAGCAAATGTGCAATAAAATTTCCACTGTAGTTCAGTGCCGCATAACAAAAGAGACCAATAAACTTTGCTCCAATCTGATGATGGTGACTTATCTGCAGGAGTGAACGCCAGTCACAACAGCTGTGAAGGAAAGCAGAGAGACAGGACCTTTACAAATAAACTTGAGGAAGTAGATTTATAGTCTTTATTTTTCTCTGAATTTTGGCGAAGGCTCAATGCTCTCTATCGTGTTCTGTTGGGGGGAAAATTAGCCCAGAATGAGTGCTATTTCCCACTTTCTTCCCTTGTTTCAGAGATGTCAGAATGGCCTTTTAATAACCCTGGGCTTGGAGAGTGTTTTAACTCAGTACTTTATTGTTGCAGTAAAATATTGTAAGATCTCCCTGTGATACTCAGCCTTCAGTTAGGGCTCTACAGCAACCTTGTGGTTCATGCAGTTGGTATATTCATTGCTTCTTGGAGTTTCTCTGGAAGATGGCAAAAATATCCCAGATGCGACATCTGAAGCCACTTTTTTTTTTTGATGATTTTTTTTTTTAAATTTCTGAAGAACTGTATTCAGTTCAGTACATGGGACTTGTGAGTACATTTATTGTTTTAAAATTGTCACATTTACTTAGATGAAATTAACTGACAATAAGAGATAACAATTTTTAAAAACATAATTTACATCTTTTTTTTCCTGCCAAGAACAGTGTCCAAGGGTTTACCTCACATAGGGGCATGGGGACAATTTTGACACTTTTCACTTTATTTTAGAAAGCAAGTATGCTTTGTCTTGTTAGGAAGGTAGAAAAGGGAAGCGATACTCGTCCTCCATTGTCGAAATTAATTTACATTGAGGTGGCAAGTTAATGGGATTCTCCTCTCTTTCTATCTGACTCTGAAATTCAGTCCCCAAGTCACGTCATGGGCAGAAGGGGGCCATGTTGGCTCAGAACAGTGTTCCAGATCAGAGAAGGCAAGAGTTGTTGGCAGGAGGGCAGCCTGGTGAGGGGTGTTAGGGCCTGGGTGGCGTCAGGAGGGTGGTCACACGTGGGGGCAATCTGGTGTGGGGGTCGGGAGCTCAAGCCAGGGGAGGAGGGCACCTGCATGCATGGTGTGTTGCATTGTGACCCCTCAAAGACATGTCCAGGACCTAACCCCTGGCACCAGACTCCGTACTAATTTCCATCTAACTTGGTGACTAAGTCAACAGAAACCTTTTTTCCCATAGCTCTGGAAGCCAGAGTTCTGGTGGGCAGGGTGGGCTCCTTTGGGGGCTGTGAGAGAAAAGCTATCCCGGCCACTCTTCCAGCAACTGGTAGGTGTTGGCAGTCCTTGGTGTACCTTGGCCTTGGGCCACTCCAGCCTCCGCCCGTCTTCCCATGGTGTCTCCCTGTGTCTTCTCCTTTTCTTTCTTGTAAGGGAACTTGTCATTGGATTAAGGACCCTCCCTAATCCAGGATGATCTGGTCTTGAGATTTTTAACTCTGCAAAGAATCTTATTCCCAAAACAGTCGCAGCCTAAGGCTCAGTGCAGAGGTGGATTTTGATGGGACACCGTCCAACCCACTCCATGACAGGAGGGGACTCACTGCAGTGAATCAGAGATTAAGAGAATTGCAAATGGCCTCCGTGTGGAGGGTCCTTCTTTATGTGTGTGTGTGGTGGGGCTGGGGGGTCAAAGCCCATGTAAGCTGAGGAGAATATCAGGTAGGGTGAGGAGGGGGATGAAGGAATGCTTACGTATGATAGAATGATCAAACAGGCCAGTGTTTCAAAGGTGACAGAAGCCCAGTTCTCACTGTCGGAGAAGGAAGCTACAAATATGGAAAAGGAGAAAATATTGGAACTGGAGCTACTGGTATGAAATTGTGATTTTAATAAATGCAGATAGATGCAGCCAGCCCTCTGTAGCTGAGGGTTCCACACCCACCTTTTTTTTTTTCCAACTTTGAACAGAAAATGTTTTCTTAAAAAATTGTGTCTGTACTCAGTATGTAAAGCTTTTATCTTCTCATTATTGCCAAACAGCACAGAATAGCAACTATTTACATAACATTTACTTCGTTTTAGTTTAGTAAGTCATCTAGAGGCAATTTAAACTGGGAGGGTCATGTAGGTTATATGCAAATAGTTCACAATTTTATATAAAGGACTTGAGCATCCAGGAATTTGGTATCTCTGAGGAATCCTGGAATAACCTTCACAGATCCTGAGAGACAGTTTCATGGTAATACTGTAGGTGTAAATGTGTGTGTGTGTGTGTGAGAGAGAGAGTGTGTGTGTGAGTGTGTGTGTGTGAGTGTGAGTGTGTGTGTGTGTGTGGGTGGGTGTGGGTGTGGGTGTATGGTATCACCCATCTAGGTCTGCTGGAATGGCCTGGGAGCGTGACTACAATAACAGCGAACACACTTAGCACCCTTATCTTGGCTTCTAAATACCAGTACACAGAAAACTTCTTGGGAAAATGACCAAATTCCAGAGCTGGTGTAGAGGAAATGGAATGTGAAGTATCTTATGCTGGAAGATAAGGAAGGGCTCAAAGAATGATGGACCTTGTCTAAAGAACGCAGAAAGAATCTTACTTAGGCCCAAATGGAAATGATTTGAACATCAAAGTAAATGATGATAATTATGCACATATTAACTATTAAAATTTTATCTATAAAACAAAAACAAAAACAAAAAACAAAATAAGTGATGATAATATATTATAACCCACTAAAAATGCAAAGCCATAGATCCATGTTGATCAGGATGGAGATATTTGCGTACTTTCTAATGTCTCTCCCAACACAATATTTACTATTAACAAAGGAGAAAATTTTTAGTGGCGAAACATGGCAAACACCATCTTCATCCGTGATCCCTGTGAACACTGTCGTGATAACATAAATCAAAACTGTTTGTCAGCTGACAGTATGCAAAGAAACCATCTGTGATGTTCCTGCCACAGATGGATACCCTGGATCTAATCAGGAGGAAGCGTCATAAACTCAAATTGAGGCACATTCTACAAAATAATTGGACCATAACTTTCAAAAGTGTCAAAGTTATGAAAGTCAAGGAAGGACTAATGAACCATTCCAGACTGAAGACGGCTAGAGAGACCCCCTGAGAAACGGCAGCATGTGAGTCTGAACAAGGCCCATTATCTTAACAGTTGGTTTTACCCTGGTCATACATCAGCTGCTTGGGAAATGCCTTGAGCAGAGGAAGGGTGAAGATGAGGATTTCAACCACAGTGACAGCGAAGACCAACGGACCACATGAAAAATGCCCCTCACATCCATGTCCTCAATACCGTAATGTAGGGATCCGGAATGTTCTGGATCCAGATACAGAAAATTGTTTTCCCCAGGCTTAACCAAGTTCAGTTGAGAGGTAAATGTAAGTTGTGTTCTCCCCCCGCCCCCCAAAAGACAGCCAAAATGCACTTTGGGACCCAGGAATTTCCAAATTCAATTGTTTTCATGAAGGTGGAAAAATCCAGGCCTCTTCTAATGACCAAAGAAGAGGAATGAATATGAGAAAGAGGGGCTGGGCCTTCCCAAGATTGCAGTGTAGGAGCAATTTACTCAGCAGTAGAACTACAAGAGGTAATGGTAGCCACGCTCCAGCTCCTCTTATACTGCCTGCTTGGAAGACTGACACCCATTCCATTTTTTTCCCCAAGAGAATAATAGGTCCCAGTGTTATTATTTGAATAAGAGATGCCCCCCCCCCCCAAAGCTTAGGACACAATGTAACAGCAACCAGGGATGAAATGATTGGATTATGAGAGCTGTAGCCTGGGTAGTGGATTAACCCTTTTGATGGACTAATAATTTGAGAGAACTGCTCTCCTAGGTGGTAACTGTAGGCAGGTTGATTTAGCAGGAAGAAGGGTCACTGAGGGATGCCCGGGGAGATTAAATATCTTGACCCTAGCTCCCGTGTCCTCTCTGCTTCTTGGCTGCCATGGACTCAGTGGCTCTCGTCCACCTCTGTCTCACCTTGACTCCGGAGCAATGGAGTCGGCTGTCTCTGAGCTGAACCTCCAAAACTTGAGACAAAACAAACTTTCTCTAAATTGTTCTTGTCAGATATTTTGTTTACAGCTACAAAAAGTTGACTAATGTCCCCAGAATTTCGTATTTTCCAAAGTTCGGAGCTCAAAGTGTGTCACTGTATTCAGGGAAGTCTCCTGAGTGTCTCCGTGACCTCATGTCGTAACAGTATTCCTGCAGATTCTGCAGACGGATCTCAGCCATGCTTTCTGCAGCACCAACCCTAATAAAACTGGCAATGCAGAATCAAGCAAGAAGTCCAGAGAAAGCGGTTCCAACCCGGACACAAAGCTATTCTCCTGCACTGTCCCAGGTGGTCCTAACGGTCACTCCGTGTGGATTGGACCCTCTGAACACGCAGCCCTTCACAAGCCTCATCAGCTGATTTTCCAGGGACCCTCATAGGAGAAGCAGCACATTTTGGTTTTCGCAGGATGAGAAAGCTGGTATGTGGAGGGAGGTGGCAGAAGGAGAGAAGTCACTCAGTGCTCGCCATCTGACACACAGGAAGGAAGGAAGAAGACACCGATGCAGGAGCACTTGTCGCACATTCGGAAGAGGGAAACGCACCCCGTGGGAATTCTTCAGAGTGGCGCTGTTAGCTATGGGAGGCCTTGCAGGAGTCACACAATTAAGTTCTCTCCCTGGGGGGGACAATGATCACTTTCTTGGCCATCTCACACGGCATCGTAGTAAGGAATAACTTTATAATAAGAGAGTATTTTACGCTTCAAAGTTGTTCTCAAATGTACTACTGCTCTCTTGTAGGTTTGTAATGCTAATGGTTTTAAAGATGACTTACAGATGTTCATCTTTGTGGAAGTCCACAGAGACATATATAACAAATTTGTGATGGGTTTTCACGAAAGGTAGTCAAGTTAAAATAATAAGAGTTATGGTAAATAGTTTAAGTGGTATTACCTTAAGTGGTAAAATGAACGGTGAATCTCAGGAAAGTGAAAATTGACTTAGCTGGTTGTTTAGGATCTTGATTGCAAGGAACAGAGAACTGACTAAAGGCAGGAGAATCGTGTACTTGGGAGTCCATGGTGCGGTTCAGAACACAGGAATGGAAAATGTGGGGTCGACAGATATTTCATCCACATCATTTTATTTGCAGCAGTCCTTTGTGTGTGGTGGTAAAGATGACCTGTAAGTACACAGCTGCTCTTTAAGATCACCTCAAGACCTTCTAAAGAAGCTTAAAAGTCATTTTAGCCATGCTGAGAGAATTAGTGTGCTTTCCCTGGTGTGTAATGAGGGGGACACTGAAGTGAGGTACAGAATTAGATCCTGTGATATAGGAACTGACGGCGCATGGCCAGTGGGCTGAGTCTGCTCTGTAGCCTGTTTTTGCAAATAAAACGTTATAGTTAGGATCTGGAATGGCCCCCAAAGTCTCAAGTATTGAAGAGTCGGTTCCCACTTGCTCTTGGGGGAGGTGGCATCTAATTGGAAGAGGTGGGTCGCTGAGGGCGTGACTTTGAAGGGGATATTGGCAGCCCAGCCCCTTCCTTTCTCTCTCCTGTTTCCTGGGCTCCACGCTCTGAGCAGCGTTGCTTCACCGTGCCCTTCCACCATGAGGTTTGGAACAGTGGTGCCAGCTGACTGAAGACTAAAACCTCAGAAACCCTGAGACCAAATAAACCTTTCCTCCTTTAAGTTGTTTTTCCCAGGTATTTTGTCACAGCAATGGAAAGCTGAGCAGCACAGTCTGTGGTGGCTTCTGGGCTGCAGTGGCAGAGGGGAGTGGTTGCAACTGGACACAGGGCTCACAGCATCTCAAATATTTATTAATTTGTCCTTCCTGGGAAACGTTTGCTGACCCTTGCCCTAGAGGAATGTGTATTCTAGTATTATGCATGCACACTTCTTGGGTAGCAAGGGACGAGTCTTCTAAAGCATCTGCAGTTGTCCTTGTATATCCAAGGGGACTGGTTCCTAGACCTTTGAGAAAATAAGCTCTGTGGACACCCAAGGTCCTTTATACCATGGCACAGTATTTTCACATAACATGCACACTGTCTCCCTATGCTTTAGGTCACCTCTAGATTACTTATGATACCTACTACCACGTAAATGCTATGTGAATTGTTGTCACACTGTTTGGCTTAGGGAATAATGACAAGTAAAAAAGTCTGTCTGTATTTGGAACCCACATGAGTTTTTCCCTGAATATTTACAATCTGTGTTTGGTTCGGTCTCAGATCTAGAACCCAGGGATGCACGGAGCTGACTGTGACTTCTTTGGGGTCAGAGCTCTTCCTTACCATGGACAGTGCTGAAATGAAGGCCTGGGATGAGATGGTGAGCAAGGGACGGCGGAATCCGAGACGCGAGAGCTGGAACAACACCTCTGAGACCCGATTACCTCAGGGTGTCCTGTAAAGTCAGAAGGATGAGCCCAGTCGGGGTTCACCTCCCACGTCAGCCATTTTGGCAATACTTGTGCATTTGGCTTCCAAAGTCTCCAGTGATCGGTTCTAAGAACCCTATTATTTTCGAAGAAGTCGAGATGTATGAAATAAAGACAAAATTCCAGAAGGGGCTCCCCTTCATCCCGCACTCTTCTGCCGGGGTTGGTTCCGGTTTCGACCCAGCTAAGCCATCCTTCGCTCCCTGGGCATTTCTCTACTGCTTGCCATCGCAGCAGCACGGGGCATCGTGTCTGTGAGCTTGTGGAACCTCCGTGGACGCAGCCCAGTGTCCTTCTGCAGGGGCTCAGCCTCTGCCACCCCAATGGCGACTGGTTCCTATGCTCTGCCCTCTGTTCCTGCCGAGGGTCAGCGGGTGGCTTTCATCATGTAGCCAGTTGTCCTGATGCCAGCCTCTAGCGGAGGACTCTGTGTTTAAGTCAGGACGGTGACATTTCCGTTTAAATGAAGTGCTGATCAAAGGTAGTCATCAGTCTTATTCCTCTTTGCGTCGTACCGACAATGTCACTGACTGGTTGAAACCCAGGTTGCGTGGAGGCGTGCTGTGTCATTTCCAGAATTCCCTGGCACTTTAAAGCAGAAATATCTAACGATCCTCAACAACCTGAGAACAAAAATAAATATTTTAACAAGAAAAAAGGTACGCCATGACAAGTTATGGCTTCATAAAGAAAGACGAGGGATGGTGTCTACAGACCCAGAGAACATGGGGCCTCAGATCTGCCTGTGCTCAAGGAATGTCATGGATGTAGAGAGCAGGCAGCCAGGGAAGGAAACCCAAACTCCATGGGATCGCAAGACTGTTTGTGAAAAGAAAGGTGTGTACCGGTTTCTCTTGTTTCCAATTCTTATTTATTCCCTTTGCTTTTCTAATTACTCTGCCTGAGGGTTTTAAGTTCACTCCAACATGACGATCCTGGAAAGAACTTAAAGAATAAACAAGTGTGAAAAACAGAAATGAAAAAAATAAGTGTTAGGAGTCAGAAAGGGGCCCTGAGACAAACCAGAACCGCCACTCATCTGGGGTCATTTAACTCGTCTCACTCTTCAGCTTCTGCTGTCCAACGCCCCGGTCCTCCCAACACCTCCCTGCGGTCACCATCCCAGGAGCTCTGACCCTGTCCTCCAGGTTTTCATGGAGGACCCTACGAAAGCCTGACTGATTGACGCACAGCCATTGGTGGCCGGCTCAGCCTCTCCAATCGCGGTTGGTTCCACCAGCCTCATCCCAAGGCTACCCAGGGCCCAGCAAGAGCGGCCTGGCCAGCTTCAGTCCTGGTGCGGTTGGAAGGGGCTCATATGAACAACAGAAGATGCGCCCCTCGCCCCCTCACTCAGAAGATCCTGAGGGCAACTGCCTGCTCTTGTGCTGGAAACCGGGGACAAAGATCTAATAACACCACGTGTGACACAACAGGCAGAGCAGGTCTTGAAGGGTCCCCGGGGTTTCTCAGGAATCAGGATGGGGAGGGAGAAATGGACGACTCACCGTGTGAGAGGAAGGTGGGAAAGTGAGAGACGGGGAGTGAGAAATGAAGGGCGGAGACCAGGCAGAGACCCACACGAGGGTTTATTGTCAAAGCTGACGAACAAAGGCAAAGGCCATCCCTCTGTAGAGGGGAGAGAGGCCCCAAGTGTCGGGTGTTCAGTGTTTGGGGGCAGGGGTTTGAGGTGTGGCTGTGGCCTACGGGACAGGCTGGGGGTGCCTGCCTCAGAGCTGGGTGGTGGGAGTCGCGTGGGATTGGCTTAGGTCCATGGCACCCGGGCTTTCCAGAGCCCAGGGGTCGTGTCCTTCTGGGATTGGCTCAGGGTCATGGCACCATGGGGTGGGTCACTAATGGGGTGGGGGAGTCCAGGTAAGAGGAAGTGGAGGGAAGTGAGACTTCTCTCATAAGATGGCGTCAACGTTCAAGATGGCTGCTCAGATGCGAGATCAAGGCCCTGTAGTCGGAATCCTTGAAAATGTGTCACTACAACAGCTCTGCTGCGGAGAGAATGAACGGAAGACCCAACCCAGAAGACTGGGGTCCATGCCAGAACCGTGGGCGTGGGTGGCGCAGAGAGAGCCCAGGAGGGCCACGTGGTGTCATGAAGACCCGACCCCTCCGCACCCTCCCTCGAGGCCTCAGTTCTAAGTGTGTTAGGCTGAGGACAGCTGAGAACCCTGCAGGAGCAGGAGGGCCACTCACCCTTGTCGTGTGAGACAGGTCACAAAACCTGGAGGGATTCTCTGAACGTCCCTTGAGGCAGGTCCCTAGACCCTCGTTGAGCGGCGCCCTCCCCATCCTCAGAAAAAAAAGGAACCTCCTTCTCTGAACACACAGGGGCGCAGGGCAGCATCTGACACACAGATGCTGAAAAGCCCCCCACCCCCGTTTATTATCATCAGAGCATCCCTTCAACCCGAGGGAGGAATCTTGGGGTTCCAGAAAATAAAATTCCCGAGTCTCAAGAGCCAAGTGCCCAGGAAAGCTTGGAATCCAAAATGAGTGACTCGTGAGCCAGCAGGGTCCGTGGGCCCGTCTTTGCCTGCAGGAAGTAGCACCAGGCGCTCAGTGAGCAGGAGCCAGGAGACGGGTGCAGAACTGGGCCTGCCCTCCGCCCTGACCCCCTACAGCTCAAGGCGGCTCCTGTTGGGCAGACGCCCTGCATCTCCGTCCCTTGACGGAGCAATCCTCGCCTTCCTAAGCAGATCTCTGCTTGTGCCTCAGCATCTGACAGGTGCTGCCATTAAGGACCCCTCATCCTGAGTTGGGGTTCCCTTCTCGGGGAGGTCCATGGAGCCTCCTCCAGTGACAAACCAATTGTGCTTCTCCATGATTGTCCACTTCTTCATCAAACCTGGGGGGACATTAGTTATATGTAGATTTCCCTGTTTCTTGGGGTCTTTATTTCCTTACCAAGCATCCTATGGCACAAGTAAGTGTGCCTGCTTCTCCCTCGTTAATCTGCCGTTCACTCTGGGGCCTCAACCAGAAACCTAGTGATGGGTGCAGTAAATGTCTTTCTTTTCCCTACAGATGCAAAAGGGGAAAGGAATACATCTTTGAACCAAATGAAATTAGTGGAGCTCGGAAAACAAAACCCCCAAGTCTGACTCTGAGGTGCTGAGCACTTTAAACGGCAGAAACCTTCTGGAGGGCCCAGCAAGCTGCTCGAATCAACTGTCTCCCTCCCTCCCTTAGTCCCCCACCCCAAGTGCAGGAGGGTGCTCTTGTCTGGTTTGGGAGTAAGATGACCTGGCTTTCATTATCGAGTATACTCTCAAGACTCTGGCTTATTATTTTTTTTTTTTCCATTCCTTCTTGAAAATTTGGCTTTTACAATAAGAATCGACTCCATTTATCTTTCTCTTTTAGCCTTGTGCTAGGTTATGTCTTCTCCAAAGCAATGAATAAAAAAATGCTTCAGCTGAATAACAGGGGCAAGGATCAAGGAACACAAGCTAATATTTCAGAGTATTATCCTGCCATAAATAAAAACATGGTCCGTGTGTCAGTGGTGGAGTCACAGGGTGACTGAAAGCCCCCTCACGCACCTCAGCTGGGCTGGCTTTCCGGGCGTCAGGAGAGTAACAAGGGGGCGGAACAGTGAGCCAGGGCATGGCCGAGCTCATCTGAAGCTCCCGCTGGTCGTCTCTCTAGACCGACGCACTCCCTGTCTGAGATCAGGCTCAATTCTTTGGTAAATGCAATGACTCATTTTTAAGTTCCAGAACAAATTGCAAATATGTGGACCCTGTGGCATTAGTTTACCAACCGCAGGGCCCCACTGGGATGTCAGAGAGTAGCAGGATGAACCAGGAACTAGGAAGTCTCAAGTTCAAGTTCGAGTGTCACTAATTAAGGCTTTAATTCTGTATTTAGTAGTCGTCCCCCGTTGTGTCTCATTTAAAAATTTTTAATAAAGGAGTGGGTTGATTTTCAAGATTTACATTCCAGTTTTATTTTGAATCCAAGATAGACCTATTGAGCAAGGTTTGGGTGTCAGGAAAGAACAGGACTGGGGCCCTGGAAATCCAAGGGATGGAGGTCATGGCAGAATACCTTGGGGTCACAGTGCGGGAAGCCGTGGGAGTTTCGGGGTGTTTCTTGGCAGGGAAAGATTCCTACTTAGCTTTTCTCTTAAAGCTGACGGTGCTCACGTTCCCTTTCAGCTTCAGCGAGGCCCACGGCTCCCTCACAACAGGGTTCCGTAGTGCCGTCTGGTAAACCAGGGCCTGCCCCACCTGCAAGGAGCTATTCTCCATCTTCAGGAGTCCAGTTGAAGGAAACTGTCCACCACTTCAGTGTCGTCTGACCTCTGGAGAGGGCCAGCCCCAGTGGTCCGCTTCAGCTGCCATTTCTGATAAGCCCTGCCCACAAGAGCTGTCGCTCCCCTGGTTAGGTGCACGGTACAAAGTGCCCACATGGATTTATAGAGAACCCATCGTGGACCCTGGTCCCAAGGGAGCTGGGTTCGCATCGCATGGCCCTGCTTGTCTTAGGAGGTTGGCTTGGTAGGAAGCGCTTAGGCATTTTAAATGATGGCTTTGAAACGTGGGGGTGGGAGAATCGGAACACTTGACCTCTCCCCATAAAACTGAATTGCTTTTTAGGTTTAAAGTTTTGAGAGGAGGGGGGAGGGAGGGAGAGGGAGGGAGGGGGGATTAATGGGATCATGGCCTTATTTGGTAATGAGTTCTCACTAAAAGTATATTACCTCCCCTCTTCCTTTTTCTCACTCCTGCTCTAAGGATTTGTGAGCTCAGGGCTGGGAGACCTCCAGAGCCAAGAGGCTGCAGACAGGTAGTTGTGATGGCATTTTAAGAGGTGCTCAATAATGTGTACAGTCTGAGTGGTGAAGCTTAATGAGCTTCAATTAAATCAACAGGTGCTGAACAGTGACGGTGTGTTTGCACGCGCTGCCTGCCCAAGTGGTCAAAAGAGGCAAGAGTCTTTGGGATCAGGGGTGAGAAGCACCTCAGGGTGTCAGCCATCAAGGACTCCTGTCTTTACTTTCTTTCTCCTATGCTTTCCATCGGAATATTTGGTTTACAGAAACCAAGTTTCTTAATGGTTAGTGGAATATTATTTTTATATCAAAGAGGATGATTCTTCCAATCAAGGTTTCTAATCAGAAAACTCAAAACAGGTTTTATAGTGAAGGCACTAATTTTGGTTGAAAGCAGACCCCGGGGGTCCTATTTCTACTGTGTCACCTTCTGCTTTCTCAGAGGTGACAGTAGATAAGTGTGCTTCTTGCTTCTACTCACTTGGTGACACAGCACAGGTAACAAGCAGGTGGCTGGTGTGGTCTTCTAGGTTGCTGGCCACTGTCAATCCCTCCTGTCAGACAGGTGGTGTGACAGGGTGAAAAGATGGCTGGATTTGGACTCTTGCAAACTGGAGAGAGCTATTTTATGGTAAAAGTGTGCTGTGTGCTGCAGTTTGTCCCTCCATAGTCACAGGCTGAAGTTCTAACTCCAAGTACCTCAGCATATGACTATATTTGGACAGAAGAAAATCCATAAATAGCATAATTTGGGTGGGATCCAATCCAACAGGATAGGTGTCCTCTGACGAAGAGGAACACAGAAACACAGGAGGACCCCAAGAAAACCAGGGAAGGGACTGCAACCCACCAACCAAGAAGAAAGGACTCAAGAAACCACCCTGCTGTCGTCCTGCTCTCCAGAACCCTCAGGACACAAACCTCTGTTGTGTAGGTCCCCCGCCTTGGGACTTTGTTTCAGCAGCCCTAGTGAGTGGAACGACAGCTCGTTGTACTGTGAGGCTGACGTGTGTCGTATTTGAGAGCCAAAGACCCCAAACGATTGGTGGAATCTGTTCTCAGGGACTTTCTAATCTTGTAGGGAAAAATGAAACACATAGAGAAAATAAAATCACACAGCCAGACCCCCAAATCAGTGCCAGTTAGGGCTGGCACGATGAACACTGAGGCACCTGCCACCACAGGTGTCCTCATCCGTTCTCTGTGGCTTTACCTGATGTTGAACTGATGGTTGGAACTTTTCGTACCCAGACCCCATCCTCCTCCCTAGGAAGAGGGGGACGAAGAGTCCTCCCCAGGAACCAGTCCAGGGATTCTAAAAACACCAATACACCCTTAAAGTTCAGTCCCTACAGAAAATCACTCTTTGTTTCATTTTTCAGTGAGACACACTAAGGTCAAAGAGAAGAAAGCTGGTCAACTGAAGAGCTGAGCCTGTCCGAGGCGCATCCTTGGTCTTTCCTAGAGAGCTAGTTTGATCCTGATCTAATTTTGAACGAGGCTGTCTGGTGCATTATGGAGCATGGAGAGCGGGGGAGGCTAGAGGAGCCCCTTAGGGTGACGTGGGGCCCCTGTGGGTTTGTGCATCTGGACTCCTTTCAATCAGCCTCCCCTTCTGGGGGACAGTGAAGGCTGGCATGAGGCTGACACCTGGTCCCCTGGCTTGCCCAGGGCCCGTGATTAGCCCCAAAGGCTGGAGAGTGGGGAGGTAGCCTGGGGTGACCTCAGCACCGAGATGCTCACTGACCATATGGAGAGAACGTGGAGCCTGTGGCTTGCTGCCCGAGCCCCACGTGCTAACGTTGACTCCGTGTTAGTCCTCTGTCTGGGTCACCTTGTCACCCACCCTGGCTCTTCACCCTGGGTCCTGGCTCCTGAAAGGGTGTCACTACTCTTGTTTGTGGAGTCTGGAATCCTGGGGGCATTACCGCCTCCCCTCTTTCCCCTTGGCTCTTCCATGGACTGCCACCATGTTTCATTCCTGGTGCTATTTCCCAGATTGCAAGACCTCTGAAGGGTCCTCAATCTGTCCCCTGCCATTCAGCATTCTCCCTGGGAAGGGTGGAAGGAGCAGCTCTGGCCCTGACGGTGCTGAGCTCACTGGCTATTCTGCATACTTTAGCTCCCCACTCAGACCCTGTGTTTCCAAGTCTGGACTCTGTACCTGCCTGTCCAGCTCCACACGAACGTCAATCCTCTTTCTCAGATACTGCCTCCTCCATGAAGCCCTCTGGGATTATCCAGAAGAAATCTCTCCTCTGGGCTTTCCTAGAACTACTGCTTGTGACTGCACAGATTTCATGCTGTCCCTTATTTAAAAATTCAGGGGTGGATTTTTAAACTCCATGTCTGGGTTTGATAAATATAAAAATCTCATCTTTTACTTCAGTATTGCTAAGAATTTTGAGCTATATTAAATATTGTGATTAAAACCCAATCATGACAACTACAGCATATTCTTTGTTCAGAAGAGGCTCATTCCTCTAGCGTCCCCTCTGCCCACTCTCTGCTCCGTCCAAATGCTCTTTGTCAACGCTGAGGGATTCAGTCATCTCTCCCTAGTCTCTCAACACCGCAGGCTCTGCCCGTGACTTCTCCTGTTTCCTATTATCCAATGCCTGGTTAATGTCCAGTAAGCATTTGTTTTTAGGTAACAATAGGAAGAGGTCTTAGGAAGTCTTGCAGAAGTCTTGGAAAGGTTTGCCTCAGTCGGAGAAAGACCCATCACCTCTGAAAACCACGCGGTTAGCCAGCTCTAACACCTCTGACTGAGCTGAACTGTCGGGACTTACTCGAAGACACACGTGGTCCTGGTTGTGTAACCGGAAGACATGGCTGTGTTCACACCAGAGGGAAGAGCAAAGAGACTTAACTGTGACAGAGGCAGAGCGCTGGAGGGGTTTCCCTCTTTTTCTTGCTGTGTTTTTATTTTGTCAAACTGCAAAAGGGATCTAACAAACTTTTATTCTAAGTTGCCTGGAGGAGCAGAACTGTGGGTTGGCGTTCAGGCAGAGGCTTCTCTAGGTGCCCACCTCCGGGGTGTGAGCGAGCCACGTTGCAGCTGAGTCTTAGCAGAATGGAAACCCCCAACAGTGGCCCAACCCACTGGTTTCTTTCTCTGTCACCACTCTATTGATTTAAACCAAACAAAACGAGATATCCAAGGCCCTGGTGCTGGAATCGAAACTGTTATTTCTTTGAGTTGTTTAAGGCTAAATAAATAGAGAAACAAATGCAAGCTATGAATTTTCAATGTCATTTTGAAAATGAATTTTGTTAGAAACAGGAGATTAGTGGTTCAGTGGGACGGGGGAGAGGGCGTCGAGGTGAGGGTAAGGGGCACAAGGGCTTTTCAGGATGTTGAATGGTCCTGGAATTAGGTGATGGTGGTACAAATACACGAAAAGCTGTTGAACTGTGTAATCAAAATGCAAATTTTACCATATATGTGGTGAACCTCAACCAAACTGTCCACACCTGTTTCCTAAGGTAGGAGGAAAGGATGAGGTAAATGGTGCAGCATCCGGGCCCTCTCTGCACGGTGGGTCTGCGGTTGGCAGTGGGCTGCCAGGGTCGATTCCTATGCCCCGGCAGGGAGGAGGAGGCCCCGGACAGTGGCCCAGAGGTTGCTCCTGACAGGGGTCAGAGATGACACAATTCCCCGCTGCTGGTGTGTTTGTGCAGACTTATGTTTTTAATTTTCTCACTTTTTAGCAGCTAAAGCAGGAACGCCTGTGTCCAGGAGGGTTTGGTGCTTTCCTGTCTTCTGGATCTTGGATGACCACCACCCATCAGCTGCTCGGCTAAACACAAACTGAAATGACCCTGAGAGGCTGGTAAAAGAAAAGAACGGAAAGATGAATCTGCTGTGAGCCAAAAATGTGCCCCACACCCCCATATCTGCCAAACTCTCAATGGGATCGTGTCTCTAGGAGGCAATTGAGGTGGTAGAGTTCATGAACCAGGTCCCGTAATTAATAGGACTGCAACCTCAGGTAAGAGGAAGGGAGCCCTGACCTTGGGCGGACAGGATGCGAAGACAGAGGCCTCACCAGGAGCCTTGCTGGGCTCTGCATCTTGATATCGAACTTGCCAGGCCTCAGCACTGGAGAAGTACATTTTTTGCTATTTAAGCCGTGCAGTCTGGGGCGTTTTGTTATGGAAGCCCAAGCTGGGATGCTGTCTTTCCAGAGAAAAGAACCTGTGTGCTGAGGGTGTCCATGTCACCATGATGACAGACGTCCTCAAATATTCACGCCAGGTGCTCCTATTTCAGAAACAGGGGCAGAACTGTGTTCCTTTTGCTTTCTCACCCTCTTTCCCCGACCTCCCTTGGTCTTTTCTTATGCCTATAACAAGAGTAGAATGGGTCGCTCTCAGTAGAAAGCATGTGTTCAATCAAGTTTGCAGTAAAATTTCTCAGGAATATCTACGCAGTCTCCTGAGCTGGACCGGGCGTGGGCCTCAGTGCTATCCATCCCTCAGTAAGACTGCATCTTCCCTCCTGTGCATTTTGGAATCCGTTCTCTCGGCTCTCTCTTGATTCCCTGTGCCTTTGTTCATGTCAACATGGTTTTTCATATGGAATACTGTGATTCCGGAATCTTCCCTGCCTGTACCTTTGCCTGACAATGGATTTCCATTGCTTCAGCTTCCATCGCTGGGCTGGCTCTGTCTGAGGACCTTCACTGCCCTTGGCTGGGCCCGAGAACAGGATGCTGATTCCTTCCTCTGTTTCTCTGACCGGCCCTTTTTGTTTCTGGAATGTGCTCTCTCGGTAGGCCCTGAGCCATTTTTCTATATAACTTAAATAGTATTTATGGCCAGGATGAACTTACAATTTATATTTTAACCTGGGCCACTTCTGAGAGTAAAAGTAGGCACTTGTTGATTATCACCCCAGAACCACAGGCAGAAACTGGAATCACCTTAGGTAAACAGCCATGAACCGGTTGTCCTGCTTCCACCAAGACTTCCTGCTCTGCCTTCTTTAGGAACCATCAACAGCAAGACATGATTTCCCTGGTTTTCCACCTGCTGCTGCTCACAGCTTAACCATGACTACTACAGTGAGTGTTTTGTACTCTGTGATCTTTCAAGGGCATTTGCAAATCGTGACCTTCGGGGATAGAGTGGTGGTGAGGGGTTGGCAATAGTCTCAATGTCCCAGAAGACACAGCGGCAGCTTGGAGCTGCCCAAGTTGCTAGGATGCTAAGACCAAAATCCTAGAGGGAAAGAATCTGCAGAAAAGTGGGTCAGAATTCTGCAGATGAACTACTAGCTAATATCTAAGTCGCATGCGTACGGAAGAAAATTCCCAAACTTCTAGGCTGAAGTCAGCCGAGACTTGAGCACTAGTGACTCTTAGGGAGACAACAAAGATGGAAATGTAGCCTGCTGAGGTATGGACCTGTAAGGACCCCAGGCTTTTGGTTGGGACTTGGGAGAAGTCCACATCCTAAGGGCAAAGTGTAAGGGGAAACTTTTAATCAGACCAGGTATCAAGGCGGACAGTGTGCCTTCCCGGGGTCAGAGTGCTGTGCTGCTGTCTGCCAAAGAGCAACATACTCGCGTCACCTGGAAAGGCAGGCCATCATCCAGTTTCACACCTTTCGTTCACAGATCTATAATCAATAAGATTTTAAAAGTCAAGACACACTAAACAACACGAGCCAACCACTGAAATCCAAGGTGAAAAAAATCACAGTAGAAATCTACCCCAATGTGATTCAGGTATTGAATTTATCAGACTGGTCTTTAAAAGAGTTTTAAATAGTATGTTCAAGAAAATGGCAGAAAAATATTTCAGAGGCCTGAAACCCAAAAAATAAGGAACCAAGTTGAATTTGGGAACTGAAAAATACATTATCTAAAATTAAGAATTTAGTAGATTATTTCTACCAATTTGGTGAATTTAGTAGATCATTTCTATCAATTAGGTGAATCTAGCTGATCATTTCTATCAATTAGGTGAGATAAAACACAGGATTAATGAACGGGAAGAAAAGTCAGGGCAAATGACCACATTTAAACACAGTGAGGAGAGATGGAGTTTATAGAAAAAAATCCCAAAGAGACTTGTGAAATCGAAACAATATTTGCATAAACACTGTCTAGGATTTTCTTTTAAAGAGACAGAGAGAGAGAATTTTTTAATATTTATTTTTCAGTTTTTGGTGCACACAACATCTTTATTTTATTTTTATGTGGTGCTGAGGATCGAACCCAGCGCCCTGCACATGCCAGGCAAGAGCGTTACCGCTTGAGCCACATTCCCAGCCCTCTAGGAATTTTTTATACCTAAGAAAAGTGTTCAAGTCAATATTCCACATTCTTCATGGATTCTAAACGAGTGTATCTACATGCCCAGAAAAAGCTGTACCTGGGTACCTCGTAGGGAACGTGATCTTTAAAAAGGCCACAAGGAAACTGAAGAAACAACGTAAAACTTACATTTGAAGAAGCTCTTTCAACAGAAATGACGGGAGTCAGGTAAGAGGAGAATAAAAAAATGGAGATTGTGGACTTATTTGCCATTCCAGAATTCAGTACCTTGTGAAAGTGTTCTTCCAAGGTAATAGCCAAATTAAAACACTTCCATAGAGGCAAAAGATGAGATTTTTTTTCACTATCACAAATTTACTCTAGAATTCTCAATTCTTCATATGGTTCAATGTGACCCCAGGGGGAGGCACAGAGAGGCAGAAAGGAAAGGAAAACATTACAAATGAAGTGACAGAATTACATAAATAATGAAAACTGTGGACTAATTCAAAGAAGGAAAGAGGGGTAAGTAAAGGACACCACATTTTATCGCACTTGGCTTTCTTCTTGTAGATATTGTGTTTTGTACAAATCAAAGGTCTGTGGCCACCCTGGGTGGACAACTTTATTGGCATCATGTTGTTTTTCAACAGCTCAGATGGTCATTAGCATTTCCAGCAATAAAGTGATTTTAATTAGACATAATGACCTATAACACATGACACTGACAGAATAGCATGGTGACAGTGCATACTTATTAGGGTACAGGACTCCTAAGGAAAGCAAAAAATTCACACAACTCACTTTATTGAGATATCTGCTTTATGGTAGTGGTTGGAACGCATCCCACCAAATCTCCAAGATGTGCCTGTAATGGAACATAAAATACATACCTGTAAAAATGGCAAAATGGTATATTGAAACAAATGTGACAGTAACTAAATGTAAATGGATTAAATTCTCCAATGATAAGACAAAGATTGTCAGACAATACAACTTGAAATTATGTACTGTGTATAAGGAAGTTTTAATGTCCTGTTTATTAAGGTCAGTGAAATTTCATTTTAGCCAGATATTATTTCTAAAAAGTTTTGATATTGTCTCACCTATGCTTGAATTCCTGAAAAAAAAGTTACTCATTCAGTATGTTTAAGTATCAGACAATGTTGCATAAGTACAGGTCTTGAGTTAATATACTTTTAACCCCAGCTTATATACAGTTAAAGTAAAAACTTCAAATTAGTGCTTTGTGGTCTGTTGTTCAAGGCAATTATTAGACATACATACCTATTTTTTATCTCTATTCTGATCTCCTAATCAATAGGCTGTGTAAGTTATAATGGAATGATGTGGTTTGGGTATGCGGTGTCCCCAAAAGCACATGTGTGAGACAATGGAAAAAGAGTCAGAGGTGAAATGATTGGGTTACGAGGGCCTTCACCTAATCAGTGCATTAATCTGCTGATGGGTGTTAACGGGGAGGTGACTGTAGGCATATGGTGTGGCTGGAGGGGGTACATCCTGGGGGTGTGCCTTTGGGGTTTCTATTTTGTCCCTGGGGACGGAAACTCTCTCTGCTTCCTGTTGCCAGGTCTGGAGCTGCTTTCTTCCCATAAGCCCCTCTGGCCTGATGTTCTGCCTCACCTTTGGCTCAAAGCAATGGAGTCGGCCAACCATGGACAGAACCTCTGAAACCATGAGTGCCAAACTTTTCCTCCTCTAAAACTGTTATTTTCAGGTCTTTTAGTCAAAGTGTCAAAAAGATCTGACTACAATATGCAGTAACAACAACTCCTTGATGAACCCCCATTAGCCCTCTGATAGCTCTCCGTCCAGTTGTCTGAGGCTCTGGACTGCATCTCCTGAGATGTCCTTTCTTTTCCCACATCCTCCTGGAATATCTGAAGAGAGCACTGGACAGTGTGTCCTCTGTGGGTACCAGGCAGACTTATCAGTCTAATATCTTATGGTAGAAATCTGGTGCCCCTCCAAATTCTTTTACACTTTGGGATTTCATAGTCCTTATTCCTGATGGCTAGGGCTTTTGCCTGTATAGTCTGCCAGATTCCTGTTGATGCCCAATAGATTCATTTGCCTCCCTAGGTTTATCTAGATTTACTGGCTGTTGGGATGAGCTACACACACATCCTTTTCATCCTGAGCATTTTTCTCAACTGAAAGAGTTTATGGGGGTGATGCAAATCCATGCACAGTGTTCAACTTAGGAGGTGATGACTGCACTCAAGATCAGGTCTCTGCCTTGCGATCACATCTGAGTTTTGTTGCTAGAGTTGCTTAGTATTTTTACTCGAACTGTAGATGAAACACAAAGATAAGTAACTGCACCTGTGCACTCTGCCCGCAGTGGAGTCTGGGTGTTCTCTCCCTGCCGTTCATTCCCATTTGATTGTGTTCCTTTCATTTTTGTGGCAACTTGCCGGAGGCTGAAAAGTGAACAACCTCAGCATCCTGTCAAAACCCTGCCTTGTCATCTCTGTCTGAAGCCCCAAGTTCCACGGGTGCAGAAGTGGTCCTCCAGGACACCATGCAGGGCGTTTTAACCAAATATCACCTGACCATGAAGCATAACTCGTCATTTTTCTCAGCCTCCCGTGGTACGTGACTCATCCCCTGCGAGCTGGCTCTGAGGCCAACGGCTCCCATTTGATGTCACCCCACTTCTTGTGCCAATCTCTTTGCCTGGGTTTACACTTCTGTTTTTCAGATTTGCTTCAGTAGTAACAGCTGTAGAACCCCATTAATCCACGTTAACCAGCATTCGTTGCCTGCTCTCATTCCATTTGCCCACTAGTGGATTGGCAGCCACAGGCCTGTGCCCTGGGCCTTCGTGCAGAAGCAGCAGGCAGAAGGAATGGCTGTGTCATATACTTTCTGTTTCCACTGTCATTGAGGGGAAGAGCAACGAGGCTTCCAGAAACAACCAGTGCCCCTTCACACTTCTGCGTGTGTGAAGCTCCTGTGCTGGTGGCCAAAGCAAGCCATCCTTTACAGCGGGATGGGAAAGTGTCAGCCACCTCCCCAGAGGCACAGGTCACGTGTGATGGGTGGGGCTGTGTGGTCCTTCTACAGTGAACAGGGAGCAAGCAGCAGGGGGCGCTGCGGCCTGAGTCTGCTCTGTGGGGTTTACATGGTGGAAAAGTGGTGGGATCTGAGAGAGGTGATTAGGTCAAGGAGAGGGGTTGGAGCTGCTCTCAGGGACTGGAGTGGTCATTGGGAGAGCCAGCCCTTGTGCAGCCAGGCCACCCCGTTGTGTTTTGCCCTGGGTACACTCTCACTTGCCCTTTGACTATTGTGCCACATCGTGATGCCTCTCTAGACCCTGGCCAGGTCCCACAGCCTGGGTCTTGAAACTCCAGCCTCCAGAACCACAAGCTATTCGTTTTTCCTGGATCAATGGCCCATCTCGGGTATGCTGCTATGGCCACAGAAAGAGGACAGAGGACAGTTACACAGTCCACCAAAGACCCCAAGGCCAATCTTATCTGGGAAGCTTGAGTTTGGTGGAATGACTTGCAAATGCAATGTCCTTATCGCTTACCAGATAGACGAATGGAAAACCAGAATCCTAATTAAGATAATGAGGTTCTCACCAAGCTGTCCTGATCGTGGATGATGATTTCCCACAGTGATGATGTTTGTTACTAGATTTGTTCTCACCCCTGGAAGGTCCCACCACCTCTCAATGCTGTAGTTTCTTTTCAGCTTTTCAAGGGTTTCTTTTCAGCTGGGGACTAATTTTCAAACATGGAAACTCCGCAGAGCAGGTTCAAATCTGCTCCCCTGTTTTAAAGCATTTTTTTTCTCCATTTTTCTTTCTCATGTAATGCAGAAATTCCACAAATTCCTCCATTTACCCTCTATTTGGGTATTGTAGGAATAGCAACTTCCCACTTTATTAGGGTTTATTCTTATTTAGGATAGCTCAAAGTACTAGAAAAAAGACTTAGTGGGTCTTTAGTTAACTTTTAAGTTTTTTTTTTTTTTCTTGCTTGGTTCTGGTTTTATCTTCTGGAGTTCAAGGTATAGAAAATAATCCAATGAATCTTCCTTCAAACAGAAACATTTTCTAAGCATTATATTTTCCAACCTAAAAATAAGTCATGGGTTCAACCATTCCCTGTGTAACGTGGATCGTAGATTTTTATATTCTCCGTTACCCTTCTCTCTTAATTGTGGAACAAGACCAGATGACAATAAGATGCACATGAGCTTTTAATGCTAAATTTGCAAGTCTTGATGGTTTCTTTTCAGCTGATATGTCTCAAAACGTAAAAGAGTACTTGCTATTTTAGGAAACGTGGCTTCTGCCTCTTTCTCTGGTCTTGGTTGTTGTGTTAATGAATTATCTGTATGCTGCTAAAGATCCCATTCTGACACCTTTACTGAGGAATCAGTGTCCGTCCCTGGTACTTGAGTGGAATCCTGGCCTGAAGTCTCCTCTTTCATCTCAAAGATTAAAAAGGGATTAAAGGTGAGTGATGGGTTTCCTCATCCGGCCTTGGTAAATTTATGTGCTCACATAGCACATTAATTGTTCAGGTTTAACTCGAGACAAATACCTGCAGGTTTATGTTTGACAGTTGTATTTGTTAAATTCCCAAAGCTGATCTGAACCCTAAACACACCAACTTCTTGGCATCTCCTCCAAATGATACACACACAACAAATGTATTAACTTGAAATTGTACTTTAAAACGTCAACTCAGCTTTTACTCATGAAGCCATTAAAAGATCTTTTTATTTGAAAACCCTGGACTTGGAAATGAATCCTAAATTCCCCTCTTACCATTCAATAAGTCTCTTTCTAGTCATCATGTGTTAGAAGAATTTGCTGTTTAAGAAGCATATTTATTTTTCTTGTTCTGTGTAACAAGTAGGTCAGGATGGGGACTTTCTAACATGATTATACTGATCAAGAATGCCATGTCGTAAATGGGTGATGGAGTTAGGAAAATGAAAGTTATTATTTGTATTTCTCAGCACCTTTAAAGAGTTTAGTGCAACATTCATCTCAGTCTTCAGGCATCTGCATAAGGGAAATAAAGTCCAGGAAATCTTATATTGCTTTCTATTATTCCATCCTACCTTTCTGTTATTTTGTTTTTGGTTTTGAGGGCCAATCTTGAACTTGTTTAGAGAATCGGTCCTCAAGTAATCAGGTTGGCTTGGAAGTGGCATTAAAACACAGCTTGCTGGGCCCACCCACAGAACTTCTGCTCCTGGGGACCCAGGATGGGTCAGATAATGTGCATTTCTAACACATTCTCAGGTTCTCAGGTGATGCCAACTCAGGGGACCACACACTGAGAACTGCTGGGAGAGCAAAGCTTTCAATTGGACTTATCTGTTTGAGAAATTAAGGTCTCCTCCAGGCAATCAACAGTGCAATTCATTTAACCCAATGATTAATGTGCTCGGAGATTTGTCCCCCTGAAATAGAACACTGATTCAGTACAAACAAACAAAAGGAAACCCCAGCCACAGCTAACTCAGCAGTGGAGGTGGTACTGGGGTTGGGGATGACTCAATTTGGAACATGGAGAACAAACAGCTTTTTGAGTGAATGGGGCCATTCTTCAGCCTTCCTAAAATGTTATTTTCTAATTTTAGTTTTTCATCTATGTATGTATATTTATTTTATAAGAGGTACAAGGAGGGGTCATTTAAGCATGGGATTATTCATGATTTTTGCAGAAGGGAAGACTCAGATTTGCAAAGTGTGTGTGGCAATTATTTTTCTAACCAGAGAAGGCATTTTAGGGTATTTCCCAATAACCAGGAAACAAACGTCAGCATGCTGCTTAAAGGGTGTGGTTCAAGGTTCCTATACATTCACCACATTAACAACTTGATCCTTATTTGTTGGCAAATTTAAATCAATGCGTTCTGTCATGTCACTTTAATTCAAGGGAACATTAACTTATTTCAATTTTAAATGTCTGATAGTATCTTACTGTACAAGTGTTATTGGAATGTTTCCATTCTTTCTTTTCAATTTTCAATCATTTCTTGAAATAGATCAGTGCTTCTAAAAACCATTAATGTGAAAAATCCCTGTCTTTCAATAAACAATATATCCTTTATACTTATTGTGATTAATGCTATATTTGATTTACCCTCTTCCATCTTATTTTCTACTGACCATGATTTTTTTTAATCTCTTTTTTTCTGAGACTTAATTTCTTCCTTTTGTAGAAAATCAAGGTTTATTTTCTACTTTACACTGGTTTAGAAGGCATTCGCTCTAACTCATTTCTGTGGGTGGATGTGGGCAACGTCACTCGACTGAAGTATCTCCTGGAGTTGAACAAGCAGCAGGTGAATGTTTGTCCACCAGTTTTCAATTGGTTTTGTTCCATATTAATAAAATGATTATAGTCACACCTCCTTGGGTCTTTCCTCATCTGTAAAAGTCTCTGGTTCAGGGGCTTGAGCCCAGGGCCTGAGGCATGTTGAGTACCCCTCTGCCTCCAGCCACATCTCCAGCAACCTACTGTCATGGTCATTGTCACTAAGAATAAGAAAACATCTTAAATGTTGCTTTTCATGCTAGGCAGAAGCATCGCCTCCAAGATGTCTATGTCTCAATCCCTGGAACCTGTGAATACATTAGCTCCCATGGCAAAAGCAATTAATCAGACACAATTGAATTAGGAAGCTTCAAATGGGGAGATTATCCTAGGTGGCCTGGTAGAACGGGCAATGTGACCACAAGGAAGGCAGGTGCCCGAGCACAGGAGCAGTGGCCACAGGAGACACACCGGACTGCACCAGGCTTGCAGCCTGTGAAAATGGAAGGGGCCACAAGCCAAGGAGCTCAGGCGTTCTTGGCACGGGATGAGGCCGAACTTGGATGCTCCCCAGGAGGAACCATTTTCTGGAAATGCAATAACATCAATTCGAGTTTTTAGCTACTAAGATTGTTGGAATTTGTTGTTACAGCATTAGGAAATGGATACATCTTTTGATTAGATTATTGGATAATGTCAAATGTGGGTAATCAGAAAGTGCCTTGTAAACTAAAGGACTACAGAAATGTGGATTATTACTAATAAAATTAAAGTGGGTTCTAACAACTCCAATTATCAGGATGAGGTCAGTTTCCAATGAAATCTGGATGAGCGTTGGGCTAGTGGGTCTTGGCAATTTTCATCCACTTTAATGGGGTCCCTCCCAAAGTGAATTAGCAGACCCATTAGAAGCAACCACTCTGGGACCAACCTGGATTAATACAATCTCTAAACTATAAACCAACAGGAAGCAGTAATTCTCCTCTGGGCAGAGCAACTGTGTAAGCGAGCAGTCCAGTGGTACAGCCCACAAGCCATCTTGGTTGGTGAAAGAGACAGAGTAAGAAGAATCCCTTGTATAAGTCACTGTGAGGCAGGGGGCAGGGGGTCAGGAAGATGGGGGCTGATTCAAAGGAAATAAAACACTAATGTCTCCACAGTACTTCTCCCTCTTCCACCCGTGGCCAAGTTCTCCTCCCTCCGGGAACCGTTCCTCCCAGCCAGGAGGTGTTGGTGAGTAGCCCCTGGGTGACTCCCTTCCTCTCTGTACCCCTGGACGGCTCCTGTCCCACCTTTAGCCACATAGACAAGATAAGGGGACAGAGGGCATAGGAAGAAAGGATAAAAGGGTCAGGTAGCCCGCTCCCTCGGCCACCAACGTGGACCCCCCTTCCTCAGCAGAGAGTCTCTGTCTCTCTCTCTGTTGTATCCTGTAAATAAACGTTTTGCTCTTGCCTGGGCGTTCCTCGGGTGTTCGATCTTCAACACCTGGGGAGTGGGACTCAGAACACCGTATCACCTCTGGTCTCCACAGTCCCCGGTAGTGTAGTTCTGAGGGTAAAGTAATAGTATTTCAATGGCGTAGCCTGCAACCATTCCAGCTCAAGAAAGAACTGTTGTCTCTTTCACCTGCTTCCTTCCTTCCTTCCCCTGCCGGGTTTCTGTTCTCGCGACTAAAAGGCTCAGGGGTCACCCTAGTTAAACTGGGCTGACTGGGCTGCACGAAATAACCCCACAAGAGACACAGATACCTTTTTCTTTGGGGTTGCTGTGACGGCTCCTCTGACCTTAAGGGTCCGCAGAAAGAGAGAGGGCGTGCTCTTCCCCCAACCTTAAGCTCTGATTGTTGCCGCTAATCAACCCTCAAGAGAAAACATAATGACCCTGTTTATTGGCAACATCCCATCAAGGTAGATCCAACTATACAAATGACTAGAGGTCACCCCGTTAGCCAGTGCTGGCCTCCCTGGGGCACTCGAGGAATATTTCACATCCATAACAACCGTAATTGAAATGTGCGTCAACTGATACGTTTGCTTGAAGCTCTTCCCACATTTAATGTGGAACAAGTTTCCATGATTCTATTATTGATGGAGGCAATGTCGGGGGCTTTGCTTTCTGTATCACTTTCTATCAGGTAACCATCTCCGAGCCCCCACACCCGTGTTTTGCACCCACCTGATCTTGTTCCTCTTTGCATGTGGCCCCACTTGCTGATGCCCTACCCTGGGGAGAGGTGGTCCTTGTCATTATTGACAGGTACCTTCTTTATTTTTTCTCCCAAACATTTTTTAAAATTTCGTGGTTTTTTTAGGTATACTGGACAGTAAAGCGTATTTTGACGTATCATGCATATATGGAGAATAACTTCCCATTTTTTGTAATTGTCCATGATGTGGAGTTACACTGGTCGTGCGTGTATTCATCTGTAAACATAGGAAAGCTATGTCTAATTCATTCATTTGTAATTCCCATCCTCCCTCCTGTCCCCCCACTCTGCCCTGTGCAGTCTGGTAAGTCCCACCTGCTTCGGCTTTTTGTTGTTGTTGTTGTTCTTATTTTACTTAGCATGGTAGTCACACAGTTCCATTCATTCTTCCATAAAGAACAATGGAATTATGGCAAATCCATATACCATAATTTTATTCTTCTTTATGGCTGAGTCATATTCCATCGTGTATATGTTCCACATTTTCCTTATGCATTCATCTGTTGAAGGACCCCTAGGTTGGTTCCTCATTTCACAATTAGCTATTGTGAAATGAGCTGCTATAAACTTCCTCACTGTTGTATGCTGATTTTAAGTCCTTTGGGTATAGATGGAGGAGTGGGATAGCTGGGTCAAATGGTGGTTCTATTCCAAGTTTTCGGAGGAATCTCCATACTGGTTTCCACAGTGGTTGCACCAACTTGCAGTCCCACCAGCAACATGTGAGTGTTCCTTTCTCCAGGTATGTTTCTGTCACATCCACAGCCTGCTTGGCAATGTGTCTTTTTATGTTAGAGTCTGTAAACAAGTCTGGATGGCGCCTGGCATATTGCCAGAGGGAGTGGTTTGTGAAGTAACGCCAGGGAGCCATTAAGTGTGGAGATTTCTTATTAGTTGACTGATGTATCTAGTTTATGCTAATTAAGATAAGCTGTGTGGAATGTATAAATACTGCTCCTGTCCTACAATAAAGGGCTTCCACTCCTGCTGTATCAATCTACACAAGTTGTTCGTCACC
>NW_025999913.1:16609762-16612832 GCF_001458135.2 Marmota marmota marmota
GGGGTAATTTTGCTGCAGCCAGACTGCGGCATTTTTTTCTTTGCATCCTAACCAATGTTTTCCTTTGTAAATGAAGATACGTGGCTATACCAACTGCAACACTGCCCACCCCACTTTTTAGAAGAATTTGGTATCTGTCTCTCAGTGAGACTCCCACGGGGATTTCTATTCTACTGCAACTTATTCAGGCCAATCTCCTTACACTTCTTTTCTTTCTGTGCCTAGTATGGTCCTTAGAACTGATCAGACTTTATTTCACCAGCACACTTCTGTTCTTTTAAAATACAATATTTCTGTTCCCTCTAGTTGGAAAACTTCATTATGAGACTGATGAAATAATTGGCTTTCTGGATTGCTCTAGGCTTCTAGCAAGGGAAGGAATCAAGGATTAATGAATGGATGGACCACAGGACCTTGCCACCTACTGCAGCTCAGACACCGAAAAAAATATCCCTGTCTTAGACTAGGGCTTTAGCTTCCCATTCTGTGGTTCTGGGTGGGGTCTGGGATTCTGCATTTCTAACAAGCTCCAGGGGTGGCCCATTCCTCTCCACTTTAAATGGGATAGCACTAAACCGAATTTGAGGAATCAGGTTTTTGGTTGCTCTTTTAAATATGCAATCAATTCATGTAATTTCTGTTCTTATTGAAATGCATACCAATAAATTTGTAATCAGTATTGAAATGCTTAGGAGAATTTTTAATTTGCTACATTTGTAAGTTTAATTTATTTAAACTTTAAAGATTTGTTCACCACTTGGAAAGATTTTGCTTGTTAAGAACACAAATTTAGTTCAATCAGGCATATGAAGTAGGAGACTTCAGTTTATAAATGCAGTTTTAAATTTTAAAGGGACTTAATTCACTAAGTTTTTAATGAGACTGGTTGTTTTAAGGGAAATGTACTTTGTGTTACTTGAGTTGATCAAACACTAATCCAAGTTCCCTGTAAAATTATTGTATATATAACATCTACTAGATTTATAAGTAGGCAAGAAGATTCACAAATTGAACTTAATGATTCAAGGCAAATTATGTATCTTTTTAAAGCTTCAATAAACAAAAATAAACTTAAGGTGCAAATAACCCTCCTTCTTTTATGCAAAAGAGGGCCCTGGGTAGAAGTCAGCTCCACCCACTGGTAACCACTGACCCAATCTGACCAGGGTCTTGGTGGCGTCTTCTTTTCTCTGCACTGCCACGCCGTCTCGGGCCTGGTGGACATCTGGGAGCACCCTTTTATCCTACCCAGGGCACCCAGGTTCCTTCGTCCTCAGACTTGGGTCCAGGTTCACTTCCACCTGGTTTTCCACTGTGGAGAGAGTGGGGTCGGGTTTGTGGGTGGGGTAAAGACTATGGTTAGGGAGAGAGAAGTGTCTGTGAGTCAGGAAGATCTTAAGCAGAGCCCTCACTGAGCTAACAGTGCCCTTGGCCTCTGCTCTGCGCATCCAGTTTCTCTGCTAAGACCTCTCCTGCCTTATCCCACTTTGAACATCGCCCCGCCTCCATGTAAGGGCGCTAACCAGGCCTTGGGGGGGGTTCCCAGGGTGGCGGGCCAGGGGCAGGCGGTACAGCAGCAAGTGGGCAGAGCCCTCCTGGCAGTCCAGCGAAGTAGCCGAGTTTTCTTTCCTTCTCCCTCTTGGAGTCAGTCCCTGCGTCCTCTGAGGTGTCCCAAGATGATGGTCAGTGGGCCGTCTCACCCCTCCCGCCGCCTCCTCTCCCCTCTTCTCCCCTGGGGGGAGCCCCATCGTGGCAGGTGCCTGGCTCTGGGGTCAGCCTGCTCACTTCAACCTGGCGCCTGGGCTCCTGTTGAACTGGGACCCTTCGTCCCCTCTCCGGCCTGTGCTTCACCCTCTGGCTTCCTAGTTTACCTTTCAGGTTCCTGTGAACCAGACCCTGTCCTGAACCTCACAATGACCAGCAGCTCGTGGCGTCCTTCGAAAATTCCAGCTTTAGGTTAATAAACTGCAACATACAAAAAAAAAGAAGAAAAGAGATTTCCAATAATCGAACACGTGCATCTGCTTCTCACCAGTCTCCTGCTGGACTGGCGACAGGATCTGCCCGCATGGTAAGTGCCATGGTTTCTGGTCCCGTGTCCCCAGCATTGGGACGCTGCCTCCTGACTGAAACTCGAGGCCTCTCTGCGTGTTGAACTTTATTATTTCAACTGCTGTTTCACCCCTGGGGCAAGGCTGCCACCTGGTCAGTCCCCGTCTCTAGGCCCCTCCATTCCCTCCCGGGTTACTCTTCCCGCTGCCCTGCCTGAGTGTGCAAGGAACCCACGTGAGTTATTGCCACGCACATCCGCAGTTCAATTATAATTGATGCTCATAGACCTGTCCCCAAGTCACCAGAGGAGCTGAAGGTGCCTTCTAAATCATCAAGGAAAGAATGAATTATGTCCAGTAAAATTTTATTGTTCCCACACTTTCGTTCTTTAAAACCTAGCGTCCCACGTAGGGAAGACGTTGAGCCGGTGTTCAGCAGACCCATCGGCAGCCCATTCCCGAGGAGCTCAAAATTTACTGCCTGAGGAAAAACCTAAGTGATGGAATATTTCATTCCATGCTTGCCGCAGTCCGGCTGCGGCAAAATAATTGGGGGGTGACGAATAACTTGTGTACGTTGATACAGCAGGAGTAGGAGCCGTTTATTGCAGGACAGGAGCAGTATTTATACATTCCACACAGCTTATCTAATTAACATAAACTAGATACATCAGTCAACCAATCAGGAATCTCTACACCTAATGGCTCGGTTTTGTTACTTCTCAAACCACTCCCTCTGACATTTTGCCAGGCACCATCCAGACTTGTTTACGAACTCTAACATTCCCCTGGCAAAATGCCAGGTGTTATTTTGACTTGTTTACAGACTCTAACATTTCCCCCTTTTGTTTAATTTAAATAATGACCATAGTGGTTTTTACAGAAACACCATAAATAACCTGCTACAAACAGAAAGGGAGGATACAAAATGCCACAATACCAAGCCACTTGATGGCTCCATGCAAGAAGCCCTTGGAAAAATTATACCAGCAATGACACTGTTAGCAAAGATACCGAGT
>NW_025999913.1:16612863-16671859 GCF_001458135.2 Marmota marmota marmota
GTCATTTTTCCTCTCGCCCTATCTGCCTAGGGACGAGCAGATTTGCTCCTGTCCTATCTATGGACGGGCAGCTTTTTTTTTCATCACTTACCCCCGAGTGTCCCGGGGCTCCCCGTAACGGGCCACCATCTGCCGCAGTCCAGCTGCGCAAAATAAGCGGAGGGGGTGACGAATAACTTGTGTACGTTGATACAGCAGGAGTAGGAGCCGTTTATTGCAGGACAGGAGCAGTATTTATACATTCCACACAGCTTATCTAATTAGCATAAACTAGATACATCAGTCAACCAATCAGGAATCTCTACACCTAATGGCTCGGTTTTGTTACTTCTCAAACCACTCCCTCTGACATTTTGCCAGGCACCATCCAGACTTGTTTACGAACTTTAACATTCCCCTGGCAAAATGCCAGGTGTTATTTTGACTTGTTTACAGACTCTAACACATGCTCAGAGACCGGAGGTCAGCACACGTGTCTCAGAAGAGTTTAGAGGAGCAGGAGGGGACTTTCCAGCAGATGAGCCCTCTGTGCCCTGGCCGCTCAGGCCACTGTTCTGCTGGGACCCTGTCCTTACAGCCTTCAGGTGAATTCCCTTCATTCTTTGAAGAATTTTCACCTTGTCCGCCATCTCTCCCCCAAATCTCACCTCCTTGACAATTCTTAACTGGGGACTGTCACCACAGTGGCAGGCTGGAGTGCTCACTGACTGTTGTGAGTGTGACCGGGCGCCTGTGGGTGCTGAGCGACTGCAGGCGACGCCTTGGAGATGGGATTCCTGGGTCTGGCTGCTGAGCTGAGCATTTAAGAGCATGCGCCGTCTCCCTTCTCTTGCTTCCCTCTTGACAGTGGAAGGACTGTGCCCCTTGGGGGAACCCAGTCTTAAGCCCCCTACTATTCAAATGCCATTCCCTGGTTCCTCACTCGCTTCTGCTGCATCCAGTTCCAACAATTCTGCAAACCCCTAGCTCTTGCTGTTCCCTGATACACCCATCCCACAGTCTCTCCTGACTCAGGGCAGATTGCCTGGTTTGTCACGATCACCCGTCTGTGGACATGACTGCAGAGACTTTGCCTTCCCTCTCTTCTTGGCGAAACTCCAGCCAATGTTAAATCCAGATTTCTTGAGACGCACTCACATTTGTGAACAGGCAGGTGAAGAGAGCAGGAGGCAAACATGAAGCCCTCGGGAGGATCCTGACTATTATCTGATTGTTCTGGTATGTTTCTCCCCAGATTCCTTTGTTTAGTGCTGCCTTGGAGGATCATTTCAGACCTTCTACTGCGGTCTCCGTGGGCTGGATCCTGCTTCCTAGGCCTCTCAGTCCTTCCATCATCTCCTTCCCCTGCACTGACATTCCCCTACCCTCCCGGTCACCCCATCAGCATAGCACTGTGCTCGGGTCTCAGGAACAGCTCGTGTGAGCACACGTATCTCTGCGTCACCCCTTTCTCTGCCCTCCTGACACTGATCACGTGACGGGTGGTCCCCGGCCCTCCCTTCCGTTTCCTCCCACACTTGTCCAGTTGGTTATGGTGGGTCACTTGTCCACTCTCCTCCACCCTCCAGGCAGACAAGTCCAAACACCTTTTTCTACTTTCAACTCACTCTGTCACTTGACGTCCTGGACCACTTCACGCACCATCTTCACCAGGCCACGCAGACTCCCGTTCCTCCTGTCTTGCTGTCTTTCCGTCTCAGTTCCTCTCACCCTCTAGACCTCGTGCCACGTTGGCATGACCCAGAACTCTATTTCCATGACTGTATCTGCCCTGACCCCCTGGGCTGTTCTTGTGATCCCATGGCTTTAAATAATACCTGCACAGTGACCTCTTCCAAATACATCACCACCCAGACGCCATGACCAGATTCCAGTGCAGACCCACAGTATCGGAAAACTATAATTGTAAAGGCCCTGAGCACCCCTGGACTTTTTTGTTACTTTTCCTCTGTCCTTCGAGAAGCAAGACGCCGACCTTTGCTATATCAGCTTTAAAGCAAGACCTTAAAATATTTAATAATTCTTTTCATGTTTTAAGGCGATTGAACACCCTGAGTGATGAGGAGAACCCCATTATCCTCGCAGTTCCAAAAGCATTGAGACCCAACTTAAGTAATTCCTTTCACTTTTTCCTTCAGAGTCGAGCATCAGGTCAGCTTTTTCTGGGTTATCGGACAGGCTAGATCTAGCCTTCTCAGTTCTCGTCCGAGCACAGACGTAAGCCTCACTCTTCTTCTTTTTAGTGAGCTTTCCTCACGGCTCTGGCAAAATGCAAAGAATATAAATTTATAAGAACTCATGGTTCTGAGGCAATTATAATGTAAGGAATTAAATTCCTTTTTAAATAGTTGTGCTGGGGTAGAACATATTGGGTTTAAAACTTGGGCTCCAGAATATTAATTTTGAAACTTTATGTTGGTCTCTACACTCCAGTGGTATTTTAAATCTTGTTATTTTTTTTGGAGGGGGGGCTTCTCATGGAAAAACTTGTGTGAGCTCAGGAAAGAATTCCAAACTGTAGCATCCCTGATAATTGAGGAGCATGGCCATTCATGGTCTAGAACGTTGGAGCTCAAATTAGTGAAGTTTAGACTAGCTCTGAGGCCCACGGTGGAGAGCCCTGGGCTGGGAGTCACAGTCCCTCCCACCAAGTAGCGGGTTTGAATGAGCCACATTTCTGTAGGCATTAGCTGCCTCATCTAAATAACCATGACATCAGCTTTGGTGGCTTTTGGGAAGGTCTTGTAGGCACTGTACCCTACCTACCGCTGGTTATTTTTCCTTCCTGCATCTTTACAAAGATGGAAGAGAGGGAGGAGGATTTAGGTCTCCCTGCCTTCCTTTCTTCCTCCACTTTAATTATTTTTTCATATTCTGAACTGTGCCAGGCTTGTGCATGAGGCTTCCTCTATTTCTGGAAGAAAGTGCGTCCTGTCATCATATCCTCTGAACCGAGTCTGTGTTTTCCCTAATATTCTGGCTGACTAGGAAAGGCAGTCCCCTGTTCTGGAAGACACTCTTTCTGGCTCAGGAGCCACATGGTTCTTCCGTGTCCTTAGATCATTCATCTCCCTTCTTGTAGCGAGTATGAAACCAAGACTCTCCAGGGTGGAGGAGCTGCTCCCCTGGTCTCATAGGATTGGTACCGGACTCAGGCATGTGACCCAATTGGGCCATCAAAATTTTTCCTATAATTGTTCAAACTGGAGAAAGGAAAGAAAAAGGGCACTTCCTCACTTGTAACGAGGTGAGGAAACAGGAAGCAGGTGGCTTCACGTTCTTTTGTCCCCCTGCCACATACAGAGGCAGGATGCAACACAATGGGTGACCAGCCACGGGCCCGGGTGCCCTTGGAGTCTGTGGCCAGCTGAGCCACCGGCTTCCTGCGGTTCCCCGAGTCTTCCGGGAAGTTCAGCCTCTGCTGAAGCTAGTTTAACTCTTAGGACAAAGATTAACTCCGGATTTTTATTTCCATATTAACCCCTGATTTTTGGGTCCACCCTGTTGGAGATGGAAATCTGTGGTAAAGTGGTGGCCATTCCCCGCCCGCCCCCTCTCGTTTTCTCTCCTCTCCTTTTTAAGCTGTTATCTTAATTGAAGACACATGGAAGAACTGGAATGGATCAGTATCAGGCGTATTTGAAAATGCTTGCTGGGATCCTGTCCTTTCAACAGTCCCTGACTCTCTGGCCACCAGTGGGGACGTGGCTTAGGATGTTCTTATCATGTGTTTTAATGGCTCTGGGCACAGATTGTAGTCCAACTTATGAACGTGTAACTCAAACCAGACCACTAAGGGCCTTTTTCTGGATTTTTTTCCCCTAAACTGAACCAGAGAAGATAGCACTGAGGCTCTTGGGCACAGAGTGGCTATTGTGTGGACCTGGTATTTACTATTGTGCGGTCCACACACAAGGTCAAGGGAGAGCATTATCGGTGAAGCAGAACCGGGTTCACAGGTGAGGAGGACAGGGATTTGGAAAGAAGAGTCCTCTGGGGTGGTCAGCATCACCAGCTGGAGGTTGGCTGCTGTGGGCTGAGTTCTCAAAACAGGTGCTGGCCTGGGGTCTGGCCTATGGGGGTCCAGGGACTGATGGACATGGACCCCACAGCGATGGCGGCACAGCCATCTCTTGGCAAGGGGGCCTCTATTTGCCTTTAATAAAGCAAAGGATTCTAGCTCTTATTTGGGAGGCAGAGACCTCTTCTGCAGACCTCACAGTTGCAAGACCCTCTGAGGTTCAAAATCTTGCTGGGTTCTCTTCTATGTTGTCCCATCTCAAGTGGAAAGTCCCACTGTGACCTCAGGTCCTGGTCACTCTGACTGCCTGCCTTGGTTGGGGAGCTTCCCTGTGCAGGACTTTGGCTGCTCTGTCAAGCGAGGGTAGGGTCCAGTTTTCTTCTCCTCTGTGGCAGGAAGTGGAGTCTCCTGGTGAGAGATCACAGAAGGGCCTCTGGATTTTACACTTGGCCTTCATTGGCGTCAATCACACGCACCTGTTTTCCTTAGCCCTTCCTAGAAGAATGGTTCCCATTGTAGGTACCGGGTCCAGCAGCATCAACATCACCCTGGCACTTGTTAAAAGTGTCGATTCTTTGGTTCTACCTTAGAGCTTCTATACAGAAGCATTGGGTTGGGGCCCAGAAACATGTGTTCTTCCCGTTGCCCAAGGGATTGTGATTTATGCTTAAGTTTGAAAACCGTAGTTTTAGAATTTCATGTCATTTCAAGTACTCTTTGGATAACACTGTCTTCTTAGTTCTGAAGTGTCAGCACCTCGAATGGCGTCCTTCCCCAGTGTTCTACTGCTGTATCTTTGACAGTTGGATTTCTCCAGAAGGTGTTGGGGCTCCCCCTCCCAAGTGATGCAGTGCCAGGCTAATCTATGTTGGGATTCTGCTACTGGCCTCTCAACGAAGCCCGACTCATCTACCTGAAACAACTAGCGTGTGTCCGTGTGGGGAATGTACGTTTTATGGACATTATTAATAATAATCATTTAGCACCACCATAATGATAGACCAGGCTGTATGCTGTTCTGCTTCTTATGATTGTAAAGAGGAGGCTGTAGGAGGAGGGGCAGGCTGGATCTACTGTGATGCCCAGGGCTTTCAGTGTCTTTGAAAAATACTTCATTTTCCTTTTAGGATGATGTGAAGCATAGTAATGTGGAATAGGGTAGAAACTTCGTGTTACTAGTGCTGTGAGAGGCTCTCATTCTTTCCTTGTCCTTGATTGAAACTTGCTCCTGTAGTCTCAGGGGACTGAGCAGATAAAGAGCTGTCCTCTGACTTCCTCAGAGACCCTTTCTGCAGGATGTGCTGTCATGAGGCTGACACAATCTATCCACAAAGCATATGACAGTATTCAGTGGCAATACTCTTCGCATTCTCTCCGGGTGTGTATGCAGCTTCCAAATGACACACTTGATCCTATCGTTTTGGCTGTACTCACATTCAATACCAGTCACTGCTCCTGACTAACTGTGACTTACATCAGCTGTTAAGACAGGTGAACCAGATTTTTCCATGGCACAGTTTTCTGTATTTTGCAGCTATGTTCTTGGTGTCTACATCTGAACTGTTGAAATTACTTGTCTTTACCCTTGTAGATATTTGGATTGTAGCTATTGTCACTGGTCAACCAGACAACATTTGTATCAATGCCTAATATGAGGTTAACATTAAGTTAGATATCATGACAGAGAAAAGCAAACATATAAGACATAGTTTAAAATGCATAAGACAGTACTTTGGATTCCCTAGATTCCGAGAGTGACATGGGAATTCTTGTGACACTGATTTATTGAAGCGTGCTCCCAGAAGAATCCAGCGAGGGAGTCGGGGGAAGAGAGTAGGCAAAGATGTGGTTTCAGAAAACATCTAGCTTCAGTTGTTCCCGCTGTGGATCCTGGAGAATGAATCAAACAATAGAGCTTATTGTATACGAGAGAGAGAGCTAAGCTCTTTTACAGTACATCTGAAGCAATCATTGGCTATTGGAGTCGATTCCTATTGACCAAAGGAGGAATCTCTGGGGAAGATGGCAGGTTGATGCTTTGGCAGCTGACACCTGCCACAGTTGGGTGATGGATGCTCAAATCTGGTGAAGGGAACTCGGGGCAACAAAAGCATCTCATATGTGAAAAAGCTCATCACTTGTGAAACGAATGCCTGTACTAAATTCCTTCCACTTGAAATACTTAGAGTAATCACTGTTTTCTTGATGGAGCCACGATGAGGTGAATTCTAGAATTGATCCTTAGGCACTAGTACACACTTAAAAAGAAGTCAACCAGTGTCCTACCTCTGATCTTTGGTACTCATTGCAGATAGAGGTTTTGGAACTTGGCTCCTTTCCCATACGACCATATATAGGCATTGTGTGAGACCGCCTGAGCAAGTCTCTGATTCTTGCCACCTGAGAAAGTACAGCATAACTCAGGCAGAATCATGGGAAAAAAAAACATTAGAATGGCAGCCTGATCTTTTGGTAGGGGGTCTGGTCAATCTTGGGACAAGACTTCTATACTTTTTTGAAAACCCCATAGTTAACTCTGAATCATGTCCAATGCTGAGAAAGGCTTGTACTGATTGGTAGAATGATATAGCATCTCCCAGTATTCTTCCTCAATGATCATCTTAGCAGTGTGTTAGTTTGTCTTGCTTATGTGGACACATGATATTAAAAGCATATTTGGAAGAATAATTAAGTTCCTTTGAATAACATGGCACCAGATGGCATAAGAGTAGCCACAAGGAGAAAAAAAGTCGCTGAAAGGACTCTCAGAGGTTCTATGGGATATTGGTGAATAGAGATGCAAGGCAAGTCGAGAGGAAGATGGTGGTGGGACTGTCCCAGGCCACTGTGGGCCAGAGAAATCACTCCAAAGTTTTCTTTCTTTTTTTCCTATATCTGACTTTTTTATTGATTTTATTATTTTTGTAAATGCATGTCAACAGTGGAATGCATGACAATCCTTATTACACATACAGAGCACAATCTTTCATATCTGTGTAGATAAAATATGTTCACGTCGATTTTTGCCATTATACATGGACTTTTTTTTGCATTATAATTCTTAATGCACATATATACCACAATTTTTCATATCTCTGTTTGTATATAAGGTATGTTGACACCCAATCCAAGTCTTCATACATGTGCTTTGTATAATGATGACCATCACATTCCGCCATCCTTGCTGATCCCCTTCCCCCTCCCTTTCCCTCCCACCCCTCTGCCCTATCTAGAATTCATCTCATCCTCCCAGGAAGTGGTTGCTGTGCCACATGGAAGACACCCTCATTAAATCACACCATAGGAGTTTCCACGCCATAGCCTGGAGCCCAGCTAGCTGACCCTTCTTCTGGATAGGAAGGGGAACAACCCCAACCAAGAGCTGCACGTCATGGCCAGTAGTGACCAACTACCAGCTGAACAGAAGGAGCAGCTGAGAGACAGCCAAGGCTGAGTGAGGGAAGATGGCTGAGGGAGAGGAGCACCCCGTCTCCCTGGCTGTGGGGTGGCCCCAATTTGTGCTGGGGAAGGCCAGCCTGAACAACCCACTGTCAGACCCCAAGAGGGCAAACCTGGATGCCGGCAGGGCAGGAGTCCTGGCCAGGTGTCCACTTTAGAAGGCACCTGGAGACTTATAACGGAGCATGTTGTAAGGAAATGAGGGAATCCAGGACTTGGAAGCACAAAGTTTTCCCCCCACTTGCCGTGACCCTGTGATAACGGTCCTGGGGGGGCGGTTCTGCATCATCGCATTAGTGGTCCTGGGAAAAAATGAAATAGCCAGGAGATGGTGGAGCTGCAGCTTCTGAAAGGGCAGAAGAGGAATGGCCTGGGGCACGAGCCTGAGGAGTCTCACCGAGATTCTGGAGCGGCCTAATTTCTTAACGTGGTTAGTTTGGTGATGTTCTTCTCCTTTTTTCTTTTTTTTTTTTTAATTTTTTTTTTAATATTTATTTTTTAGTTCTCGGCAGACACAACATCTTTGTTTGTATGTGGTGCTGAGGATCGAACCCGGGCCGCACGCATGCCAGGCGAGCACGCTACCGCTTGAGCCACATCCCCAGCCCCAAAGCAAACTTTTTTTTTTTTTTTTTTTTGGCAGTGCTGGGAATTGAACCCAGGGCCTTGTGAGTGCAAGTCAAGCACACTACCAACTGAGCTATATTCCCAGCCCTTCTTCTCCTTTTTTCAATTGCTGTTCCTTTCTTCCTAAAGGTAAATGGAAAAATTCTCATGTCACTGGATTTCACTTAAATGACAACTGATTCAAATGAGCTGTGCCATGTGATTCATTTCACTATTAATGGCATCATAGCAATTCAATAGATATTGTACTAACTTATTTGGAATTGTCTGCACCGCTCTTTATTCACATTTTATGTTTTTGGTGTAAAAACATAAGGTGAGTAAGATAAATCATTTCATTTTGATGAGGAAAATAAGGAAAAGACTCTGTAGTTTTTTTCCCTTTGGGTTTTAAGGCTGTCCGTGAAAAGACCTCTCGGCATATGCTGCTTTGAGATAAAATATATGTTGTGCCACCGTCTCCCCCGCACACCATGGGTCTCTGCCTTCACCCGCTCAGCACTGGTTCTGAGGCATGCCTTATCTCTTCCTAACATGCAGCCTGCCATGTTATATTTCTTAAATGAATGGAAACCTTGTTTAAACAGGGGAGCGGGAACAGAATGATCACCTCACCTGTTTAAATGGCCATCTGAGCATGCTTTGGTCATCATCATTAAAAATATGTTTACTTGGCAAGTTCTACTGGTGTATGAATTACTGTGTAAGAATTCCCCTATAATAGTTATTAGGGGCTGGAAATATAGTTAAGTGACTATTTCCTCAGGTATTTTAAAATTCAAGGTGACAGTTTAATAAAATGAAAAAGGAATTGGTTTTGGAATTAAAGATTAATTCTGACTCTAGGTTTTCCATTTATTCCTTGTGTGACCTTGGGCAAATTACATGACCTTGTTAAGACCTCAGATGCTTCATTTATGAAATGAGAGTAAACGTACTTTCTTGGGTTATCCTGAGAAAGAAATACATGATAAAAACCCCTAACAGGGTGCCTGACACAGAGTGGAGATGTAAGAAAAAGTTGGGGGCTTCTTTTAACCTTTTAATTTTCATAATTAAAAAAAAAATCTTTAACTGGAGACTCCCTGGTGATATGATATTTTATTATATAGAAGTTTAAAGTTGTCTTCACTTGCATCTTCCAAGGGTGAGTCAGATTTGCATTCTCTTAAGATAACACGACAGAGAATTTCAGTGAGAACACAGTGTTGGAGGCTGGGAATCAGGGTGAGTCACCTGGGCTCTGGTGATTTGATTTTCTCTTGTACTTTGATCATGTAGCATCACTTTTCCATTTTAGCTTCAAAATTTCCAAATGTTAGCAAAACGAGTATTTTCAGTTCTCTAGGAGACAGTTCAGAATTTATATTGTAGAAGGGACTAAACGGATGGCAAGATTCCGAATACTTGCAAAAGCAGTTTAATTAAGAAAGAGATGGGCTGGGTATCTAGCTTAGATGGTAGAGTGCTGGCCTTGCATGCACAAAGCCTTGGGTTCCATCCCCAGCACCACATACACACACAAAAAGAGAGAGACAAGTAATGGGCATTCAAACAAAACCTTACAGGTGCAAATTCAAGACACTTACCTTTTATTTTTTCCAGAATGGTGAGTCGATAGTGCTAAAGATCCACGTGAACAGGTGCAGGATAATAGCATTATGGCATGACCTTGATGGGAAGGTCAGCTGGAAATGGGGTAAGGGATAGAAAAACCTGTTGCTGGGCTTCACTTTCCTCCTAAATAAGTGTGACGTAGTAAAGGGTATGTGCTTGGGGTCAGGTAGACTTGATTCAGCACTGAGCAGAGGCCACGGCCAACTAGACACACATGAAGAAGTCAGTTCCCATCTGTACTTCACTCTCTGGAAAAGGGGACGTGCCATAGGATTTTCTGGCTGGTTGTGAGAATTGAATGACATTGTGCATGGCAATCGCTAGTCGGCTAGATTGTCACTAAGGATGACAATTTTTTTTCTTTTTGTACCAGGGATTGAATCCAGGGACATTTAACCACTAAGCCACATCCCCAACCCTTTTTATTTTATTTTTTATTTTGAGATGGGGTCTCACTAAGTTGCTTCGGGCCTTGCTAAGTTGCTGAGGCTGGCCTTGAACTCACTATCCTCTGGCCTCAGCCTTCCGAGCACTGGGATGATGGTTGTGTGCCACCATTCCTGACACAAATGATATAAGTATAATTTGAATGGCTCAGAGGAACCAATCCTATGAGGCTGAGGAGGTCTGGAACCTCACTGGGCTCCCCAGAAGAAACCTTTTAGGATCTCTGTGAAGTAAGATCATGAACATATGGAGTAGCGTTCTGACTTGACACTATGGCCTCAGTCTTAAGATGAAAATCATTGACTTTGACCCACCCTGGAAAGTCTGACAGGAGTTCAACACATTTGACCTTCATAAGCCTGACCTGGTTTGCCAACACCGAGGAGCTAGGAAATGTTAGACGGAGAAATATATCTGCATCCAAATCTTCAGAATCCATCTGGTTTAAAGTTACGCACGCAGCTGGCTGTGGTGAGACTGGCCACGTGTGCTTCTTAATACTGTGGCCATTTTCGGCTCCCTCCATCTTCATTTCTGGTGACACTTTTTTAGAGATTAAATCACCAGCTCAGGCAGAGCATTTTCTTGTGTTACTCCTTAGCTCATTCTCAAAATTATGCTGCAGTTGGACGAGGTTCAATTGCTTCTGAGAGATGGTTGTTTGACTTTTGGATTCCATTCACATGACTTTAGCCTTCCTAACTCATGGATGATCATTAATAATAAATGCTGTCAAGAGTATGTTATGTGGAAACTCCTATTAAGAGGGTGCACTCCTAAGGCTAGACCTCTTAGGCTGCAGGGTGGCATCAAAGTTACAAGGAAACTTATGGCCCCTTAGAATTATGCTCCTCGATCTCTTTCTCAATCTTTCTTATGCGACTTCTTATTTTAATGCAGCTATGTAATAGAATTACAGATTTAAAAAAAAATGTCAGAACTGAGAGTTCATTAATCCCAACCTTCCAACTCCACAGCTAAGATAACCGATGAAAATATTTTCTTTGAAAGGAGATTTTAAAAACATACATATGACATGGAAGATAACCACACTGTGTTGATACCTAAAAGGATACTTAAGCCAAGGTCAAATTAAAGATCGAGAAACTGATCTGCTCAGGAACCCGATGGAAGTCACACAGCAGAGAGAAGTGTGACTTGGCGGGATAGTTTGGACATCAACGTGGGAAGAAGCGACTCTCAGTTTCCCTGGTTGTGTGACCCAGTTACTTAGCTTCACAAAGCCTCAGTGTGCGTCCATCTTACATACGATAATGAGGATGCAGCCATGTAGGGATCCTGGAGGGACCCCAGGAGATCTGCAAAGCAGCTCAGGCAAACCGAACCCAGTATATCCCCGTGACGACTCTGAACACCCGTGAAGACAGAACTATTCTGGAAGTCGAATCACTGGGATCCACAAGGACTATGCTCTTTGACAGAAGATGACAATTCTACACGCCTTACGACTAGTCCAGAGGAGAATCTGAATGAGTAACTCAGTGCAAGAAGCTGACCATGGGCTAGCACCAAACAGTCCTGGCCAGGAAGTGACAATATAAGTGTGATCATCATGAGCCCCAGCGTCAAGGGGCTGCTCCTTTCTGTTTGTGTGGCCTTGAACACATCACTTTATCCCTCAAGGCTTCAGTGTCCGTGTCTAGAGAACGGTGATGATAGTTTCTTCCAGGGTTGTTGTGAAAATAATGTGAAGCAACTCAGGCAAAATGCTGACCCTGATGCTGGATGCTCATTCTCTCTCTCTCTCTCTCTCTCTCTCTCTCTCTCTCTCACACACACACACACACACACACACACACACACGTGAAAATGCCACGAGGTACACATAACATAAAATGTCTAATCTTAGCCATCTCTAAGTGCACAGTTCAGTGGCATTCCGTTCCTTCTCACCTCTTGCCACTGTCTGTCTCCAGATCTCGTCTCATCTTGCAGAACTGGAACTCTGTACCCATTAAACAAAACCTCCCCGGTCCCCTCCCCTGCAGGCCCTGGACACCAGCATCTCTCGTTCTGCCTCTGAATTTGACTACTCTAGCTACCGCATAGAAATGGAACCCCATGATATTTTTCCGTTGGGCACTGGCTGTACTTCACATCATAATGTCCTTTAGATGCACCCATGTTGGCATATGTCAGAATTCCCTTCCCTTTGGGGGCTGAATGATAGTCCATTGTGCATTTGTACCCCTTTGGCTGTCCGTTTGGCTGGTCCATTCCTCTGCCGAAGGACATTGAGGTTGCTTCTACCCCTTGGTGTTGTGAATAGTTGCTATGAGCCTGGGTGTGCAGACAGCCCTTCGAGACCCTGATTTCAATTATTTGGAGGATATATCCGAAAATGGAATCGTGGGTCATATGGTCATATTGTAGTTCCATTTTTAGTTTTTTGGAGGAACCGCCATGCTATTTCCCATGTGGGTAGCACCATGATACTTTCCTGCCAACAACGAACAATGGTTCCGATTTCTCCACCTCTTTGTCAGTACTTGTTATTTTCTGTTTTATTTTTTATTTTGGTAGTAGCCATCCTAATGATTGGGAGATAGGTAAATATGTTTGGAAATGCCAGCTCCATATTATTTCATTATGCGTGTGAACGCTGTCGTGCACCAAGATTCCCATTGCCAACGGTGCTGAGAGGGCTAAATCCTGGGGTAGCAAAAATCAGCCTTTAGGTCTCGGGAGTGGGGAATCTTCCGTGGGTGTGTGTCTGTGGAGCGGAAAAGGCTGAAGGTTGTACAGAGTGGGGAAGACCAGGCAGAAACGTGTTCCTCCCCTGGCCACACTAACTCAAGATGGTCGTACTTCTACAAATAAATTTAATTAAAAAAATGTTGGTGGTGTCTACTATACGCATGTGCTGAAATATCACACTAAATCCCATTAGTTTATATAATTAATATGTATTAATAAAAATAAAATATCCCCCCCCCACCAAAAAAATATTTGGTTGTTGTAGATGGTGAAGCCTTTGGCTTTGGATATGTCTGAGTCTGGGCCCAATGTGAGGAACAGTGAAGCTGCTGACGGAGGACAGAGGTCCCTGGCTGGGGACAGCCTAGACAGGAGCCTGCTCTCCTCAAGACCCTGGCTCTGGGATGGGGCTTGAGGGCACCCCTGAGCCTCTACCTACTCTCAGGCAGCAGCAGCAAGAGGTCAATGTGAGCAACCCAGGAATCCTCAATTTGTGACGTGAGCACTGGATTTTACTTGATTTTCTGTGAACACTCCATGACCACCTGAGCAGTGGGGCCAGTGACCAGGCAGCCACACTGCAGGCCTGGCTTTATGAGTGGGCCACACAGCAAACTTCAACTCTTCAGGTAGATTTGATTGATGGGCGTCTGGATGTGTAACTGCCTGTGACTTAAGTGCAGTTTTATTCCGTTTTTTTGTCTGTGTGGTGGGGAGGGGGGAGTAGGGTAGAGGAAAATGTGTTTTTGCATTTTTAAAAAACTTTTACTCCTCAAATTGAGTGCCCACCTGATTCTATGGCAGTAGATCTGGACATCAGTATTACCATTCAAATCTTGAGAAGTTGTCTTAGACATTCAGAGAATAGTGTGATTCGTCTGAACCCATTCTGGAAGATTTGAGCTCTAGCCCAAGACTCTGTGACTTACTCCCTCCCAGGTTCTGGGCAAGGTTCTGATAGTGCTTATTGGGTGTGCATGCTAAATACTTGCTTGTCTTTCAGATCCGAATACACATCTATGTCAGCGTCCAATGGCATACACTACTCCTTATGTAGCATATACAAAGTAATCGGCACCATCTGTGCACAATGAATTTGGACTATGTGGAGGACACAGAAGCTGCAGGCCCTGTCCCCGGGTTCCTGGGTATGCATTCTAGCCCTGTGTGTCCTCTATATTTGCCACTATCCATTTGAGATGTGGTAGTGCCCCTGAGGAATGTTTTAAATTTCAATTAATTTTCATCAATTTGAATTTCAGCGGCTACCTGTGACTAGCGGTGGTGATGGAGGACAGGGCAGAGAGCACAGGACGTTGAAGGAGGGTTTTTGTTATTGTCCTTGTTTGTAAGAGAGTAGAGACTTGCACAATCTTGCAAGCTCAGGAGCCCTAGGCAGCAGAGGGGAAGGCTTGACATTGAAAGATGGAGCAGGGAAGTAATCAATAGGAGGATCTCTGGGAGACAGCCAAGGGGCCAGGGCGCCTGCGGCAGGGCTTGGGAGTGCAAGGGAGCAGGACTTCATGGAGGGGGCCCAGAGCATGAGGGCTTGGATCCTGCTCGCTGTGTAGGCTGGCGGCAGGAAGTTGAGTGGGTTTCCAGCTGATGGCTTTCATTTTCTCTGCAGGATGGGAATTGAGATCATTGCCTGCAAGTGAGGGGAAGAATAGGAAGCTAGAGGTTTTAAGAGTTGAGAAGATTGAAAACAGCTCTGTGGAGAAGGTAGGCAGCCGAGGAGGGAGCAGAGTTCTCCATGTTTAGCTGAGGCGAAACGGGTTATTCCAGTGGCTCAGTGTCTCTCAAGTTCAGGGAACAGTCTGCCCTTGAGCCCTTCTGAGTCCACAGCCACAGGTCTTGAGGGTGCTGACCCACAGACCCTCGAGACCTGCTTCCTGTGCCTTTCTGTGCCTCTTACATCTCAACCTCCATCCCTGATCGCACCATCTCACGTTGAGCTTGGCTTCCTTCGGTCCATTCCTGGGGAGCAGGGTCCATGGTCTGGTTGGGTCTGTGTTCCTGGGATGTCCAGTACAATTCCGTGCACCCACAGGAGACCCCCAGAACATTTGCAGAGTCAGTGAAAAAGAAAGGAAAGCCTCGTGGGGCAGAGGAGCAGCCCCCGCCCTTGGTGGGTTCACCTGGCCCACTCCCGGGCACCACTGGTCCACTACTACTTCACACGGCCCGCTGGCTGGAGCCTCTCCTTATCATGAGGATGGTTTGAAGAGGAATAATCTGAAATTGAGTAAAATGATGTAGTGTGAGAAAGAAGGGATGCTGTGTTTGGGGACATTTTTTTTCTTTTTAAAATTTTATTTTATTCCATCTTTTATTGTTTCGAGTCCAGATGTGGCGGACAAGCTGACACTTGGGAGGCTGTGCGTTCACCCACATAACTGACATCGCAGTTCATGCCCTGGCCTTCCCTTCTCGAGGGGATAAACAAACACTGGGCTTGGCCAGAACCCTGACCTTGTGGGTAACTAAGGCCCCTGGAGTTAAATTCTAACTAGCACCCGCCCCCCCTCAGCCCTGTTCAAATTCTACCTTTTTCTATATTTACCAATGATGCCGCACTTTGTCTTCATCTTAGCAAATGTTTAATTGGTGGAGAGAAAGCATGTCATGAATGAATGAATAAGTCTCCATATTCCCCAAAGACTCCTGCAATTGGCAGCAATGGAATTTCTGGGGTCCTATTAATACAGGTGAAGCAAAGTCAAGTCCGGTGAAGGCAAAGTGGAAGAAATGTGTGTAGTTCAGAGGCTGAAAGACCAGTACCGAGTCACTGGACACAGCTAGCTGCCCAGGTCTCAGCTCCTCTGTGGGTTGGTCTGCCTTGCTTTGAGATCAAATGGCTTGAGAAACTAGCGTCTAAGAGTTAAGAACCTTACCCGCTGAAAATATGAGAGGTCACCTCATATTCTCGCTTCTCTGTTCAATTAAATGTATCGCTGACGATGGAGAAAACTAAGGATTGGGTGAGATTCCACCTCATCCTTCACAATGTATGTTTGCACTAATATCTGATCTTCTGAACTGAAACACTTTGAGAAAATAAAATACTTCTCGGCAGGGATGGCTCCGAGACTAGCATTAACATAGAGTATTCTAGAATCCTGAAACAGGCTGTTTAAAGAAGAGTTCTTATTGATAAGCACCTTAAAAGCTTATTATGTGTATTGCAAGCTGAAATCTGACCATAGAAGCAGTTCCCTTGATTTCCCAAGTGACCTCATAAAAAAAAAAAAAAAAAAAAAAAAAAGGTTTGGGCTAACTGTAATTCCAAAATCCAAAGAAAATAAATTTATCCAGATGTTGGGCTTGGAGAGCCGTGTTGCATTACAAACAAAACTGAATATTTGTTTTTGGAAAAACTTACTACTGTACATAATTTGCAGCGAAGGTTCTACGTGGCTCTTCGTTCTCGTCACCGCTTCCTGTGTTTAGCCTCTGAACGCCACTTTCCCACTTCTGAATCTCCAGCATTTCTGTGTTTGTCGACAGTGCACATGATTAAAATGATATTTTCATATTTCAGTGTAGTTGGAGCTCCTTAAAGCAGAGGGTTGTAAGTGCAAAACAGAGATATGCAGTTCCCTAATGGCTTATTACCATCCCATTTGCAATTCAGATCAGCTCTAAATTGACTGAAATTTTTAAACACATAGCAGGCAGTTTAAACTAATGATTGTCTGGAGGTTCACCACTGACATGAACTAAGCTTCTGTTCAAAACAAATTGCAAATAATTCCTCCCTTAGAGTCAAAATGTCACTTTTAAAACTCCGTGTTATTGCTAGATTTTTGTCAGCTACATACAAAAAAAAAAATCTGCTTTACAGAGTACGTTCTACCTTTGAAAGGCCTGAGTGACATCGTTTCCCTATTAAAAAGAAATAACACAACAACTCGTATGGATATATATATGGAGCTACATCAGCTTCACTAGGAGCCACCCCCCTCTTCCCCCTCTTCCCCTTCAAAAATCCTCTGTAAAGTAAAACACCCTAGGGGCAGTGGCAGGCCCACGTTGCCTAGCAACCCGCAGCAGGTAGCAGGGCTCAGCCACAGCTGGCCTGCTTCTTTCCTGAGAACCTTCTTATTACTGTTTGTGTTAATCTTTAACCAGGCTTTTAAACCACAGTCTTTCTCCTGGGTCTCTTGTCCTTAGATTGCAGGGGCCTGCTCAAATGTTGTCCCAGAGGTAATGGTATTAAGGGCGGCTATTGAATGTTTGAAGAGTGATAAGCAACTGAAAGGATTAGAATTGCATGTTCCAGCTAACCTTATTTTGCATCCTTAAAAAATATCATGAAAATTGTAGCCTAATGGAAACAATGGTTGGTGTTGACACAGCTCAAACCTGCTTTTTGCTCCCTGCTTGTAAACCTGGAGAGGTGAGGCCACCTCTTTCTCCCTAATTGTTTCCTTTTAAAAGGCCAGCATTCTCCTACAAAGACCACTTAAGGAATTCATTTAGAATTTGTAGACAGGCTTCCCCTGATTTGGCCTCCATTTAATTATGGGCGAGCCAGGTATGGATGGGTGGAGAGATACAAAGACAGATAAAATCTGCCCTGCTTCCCACAATCCTTTCTGCCTGTTCGGGGAGGTCCTGACAATCCCCAAACTCTGTGGATGGACATGAAATTGACCAGTGCTTCGAGAATGAAAAGCGTCATGTGGCCAAAAGGCACCTTGGCTCTTCATCATGTGGACATTTCCACTCTGCTGTGAGGTTCAGAGCGATGCCGGAGACCGCCCAAGGTGGTCACTACCCAATGAGGGGAGCCGGGAAGCACTTTACAACCAGGTCAGGCCTTTTCTCTATGCCCATCACACAACTCAGGGCAAAGTGAAGAGGACAGTGCCCTCAGGTCTTTTCACTCACTCCCTTGCTCTCAGTAGATTAAAAAAAAAAAACCTTCAGGAATGATTCACTCTCTAACCTCCATTCTATGTCATTTAAAAGGAATTTAGGCCTTTTCCATCCCAGCATTTGGTTACAGACCTGGTCCTATTATGCAACATAATATGTGCTTAATAATACTGATTAACTGACTTGGAAATTGGAGAAAGGTCAGAGAATGCGAAGGAGATAACACTTTCATATTTTCTGAACCTTAGTGAAGTTAATCTACATAGATACCATCTTCAAACTTTGGTTTAAAAATACACACAAAAGACATCAGACTCGATTTCTGAATTCCATTAATTTCTCTCCTTTCTGTTTGAGGACATAACTTTTTTTTTTTTTTTCCTGATCTTAAGACCACAAAGCATGGCCTCACTCACTAGGTGGGTAGCTGAGTGTCCACTTTCCCTTTGCAGATGTGAGGTCCAACTCATTTTTATTCCTCTGATCTCACCAGCATCACACAAAAGGCCACATACATTATATTTTTGTGGTGGAAACTGGAACAGGGAGCTTCTGTTCGGTGTTTAGACTGCCACATTTTGATGCCCCCAGAGCCCCATGACATATGATAGCTCTGGCCTGTGGGAGGTGCACTTAGGTGTCTACTCACATTCACTCTGTGTTTAGAAGACTAATTTTTCTTTTCAAGGAACCTTGTTTACACCATTTAAAAGTGATAAACCCTCTCTATAATCTTGATTTGTTTCTTATTTAAACTCCAACCTCTGTCTTTTATCTTTCTCTTGACCTAAAATAAATTATTGTGTTACATGAATGATTGCCCAAGTGGGTCAATTAAATTCTGAATACAGCTGGTGCTGATTATATATATATATATATATATATATATATATATATATATATATATATAAAATGAAAATATCTTTGCTGACTCTTCAAGGCAACTTATAAAAATAAGCTCCTTGAGGTACATGGAAATTCAGGGAAAGGAAATCTATTGATAAACACAGTGATTGATTTCATTCTAAGAGTCAGACCTTAGTTTGCCCAAAAACAATCTGTCAGATGTCAGTGGAGGAGTAGGACAAGTTAGAAAAGGGCGATTTGAAATGATGTGCTGGTGTCCTGGACAGTAAGAGCATCCAGGGGGGCAGCATGGCCCTGCACCTATGACCGACAGCCACCCCATTCCTCTTATCTCCGGGCAGTTAACCTGTGCTACCCAGGGCAGGCAGCTCTGAAGCCCTCATGCCACCTCCTCCTGTGTAGATGACACGTCACATGTGGACACCTCCTGTGTAGACACGTCACGCCTTTGGTGTGATCCTGGCGAGATGAGCATCTTCACCGTGCCAGGCCCCGTGGGCTCACAACCATCCATCCACACAGCAGAACTAGTTCCTGCCCTGAGGGGGCATCTGGTTTGTGTGACCCTCTGGGGGCTGCAGTTTCCATGGTGGTCATTACTTCAGGGGTGAAGTACATGTTTTAAATGTTATTTCCATCCCCATAAGTTTCTTTTGTTTCCTCTCCTTTGTTTTAAAAAACAGATTTTAAATCCAGACATAAATCAAGGACTGTGCATTTTGTTCTTCCTGCTAGGTGTCTGCATTAAGTGAGGGGGGACTCTGATGGCTAGATTTGTTTACTCCTGGGTTTTTCAATGTTGCTGTAATTGGCATTTGGGACATTACTGACACTTTGGCCTGACAGTTCTTTGAGAAGAGTACCATCCTGTGCGTTGTAGGACCGTGGAGCCGCATCTTGGCCTCTATCTAATAGAGGCCAGCAGTATCTCCCTGCAGTTGTGACAATCAAAGGTGTCTCCAGGCATTGCTACATGTCCCCTTAAGGGAAGAATGGCCCTCCTGGTTTAGTCCTGTGCCACAGTGGATGGGGCAGGCACTGCCTAGGAGGTGGTGAGAGCAAAATCTCAGGGTCCACCCATCCCCACTGAATAGAAACCTGTCACAGTGTAAGCCCTGGGTGACTTCCTGTGAGCTCAGGGAGTGGAGTTCCTGCTCTAGCCACCAATTGGAAGAGCAGTCCGGACATGATTTTTCCTTGAAGACGACACAATTCCGACTTCTTGGTCTGCATGTCAGTGTGTACACTGGCAAAAGCATGTGTAGCTTGGTAGTGGAAACATTTAAGGAAGAATCAGGTGTCTACTATTAAAAAAAAAAAAATCCCCTCCTCTCAATTATCATACTCATCCAGACTTGGGCCCACTTTGCCTTTTGTCCTATGAATCTAAATTAATAGTACCTTGGAAATACTTCAGTATCTCTTAAGCTGATTTATAAGTAATGCTGACACTAGTATTACATTCTATCAGGGGTTTATGATATTCCCAGTGCTCCGTTGGGTATGACTGTCCTCACAACAGCTCCTTGGGGGAGGGACCTCACAGGACAGATGAGGAAGCCAAGAGTCACAAATCCCCCGTTTCAACAGGAAGACATCCAGCACCGGGTTCTTTCATCTCACCGTTTGGCCTTTCCTTCTAAAGAGGGACACGTGGGTAATGAACATCTTCTCCAACCTAAAGAGTGTGTGTCCAAACAACGGGCACACGCATTTTCAACTCCAGGCATGTGCAGGAGTTGCAAAGGGAGTCGTCTTTCCTCTGGAGTCATCTTTTCCTTGGAGCCATCTTTTGTGCCATCTTCCCAGGCAGAAGTCTCACTGTATTTGAGGATGTCCGAGCACAATCAGCAGCACCTCCGGGTGCAGACTGGGCTCCCCCAATCCCACCCCTTCGCCCTCAGCCTTGGCGCTGCACAACCAAGCCCAGCGCAGCACCCACAGGCACTCTGGGCGCGCCTGGCAGTTTCTGGGGTCTGCCCCGCGTCACGAAGAGCACTTGATGGGCACCCTGACCAGCTCGCCGGGGGTCTGGTGAGCAGATGCAAAACACGAAAGCAAATTACACGTGGCATTTGCGTGATTTAACTGGAAACTCGTGCTCTAGCGGTTCGGGTGGCTTTTGCCAAGCCACGCCCTTGGGTCCTTCTTGGCTGAGTCTTTCCCACTGTATCCTTGGCCTCTTTCTTTACTCAACCTGGGCTCCTCACTTAGTATTCCCAGATTCACTTTATCACCATGGTGACGCCATGCGCCCGTGCCCTTATTAAACATTTATCTTAAACAGATCTTCTAGGCACTGGCCTTGTAAGCAATGCCAGCTTTCCGTTTCAGATCCACCATAATGTCCAGATCCTGGGAATTTGTGTGCAAACTTGATTCCACTATTACTACAAAGGGAAATAAAGCAAAATGTTTAAAATTAGATAGCTGCTATTCCTGCAAGCTGCTTATGCATGAAAAAAGACATTGTGTATGCATCCCATTCCTACTTTCCAAGTGGCACACAATCTTCTTCAGAAGAACTATGTAAGTTTGAATTAGCCCGTATGCCCACCTATCACTGGAAAATTTAAAAATTTCAAACTTAATGTTGCATTTCCAGGAATGTATCTTATGACAATATTAGAAACGCTAACAATGATTCATATGCATATAACTGATCTCACATTTATAATAAAAGCTTAGAAATAATGTATTCAGCAACGGAAGAAGGATTAAATAATGGTATGACCATATGATTAAATAATATGTATCTCTTAGGAATGATTTTGCAAAGAATTTCTGTTATGGGGAAAGGATTATATGTTAATTGAAAAAAGACATACAATTTATAAATAATATGATTTCTATCTTATAGCTTTTGTCTAAAACTCATTAGTTAATCTTTATTAAATGTGTTGGTTGATCTCTCTATATATATAGCTACTATATATGTAAAAATGCTAAATATTTGAAGTAGTTACATCTGGCTGGTGAGTTTATGGGTATTTTATTTTTATTTAATTTAGCACTGCTGGGAATCAAACCCAGGGCTTTGTGCACATTATACGATTTTAATCTTTTTAAAGCTTTTCTGTAGTTTGACTGAGAATAAAATGGTTTGAAATTAGAAAGGAAAATGAAAAGAAAAAATAAATACATAAGTATCAAATTAAACTAGTTAAATTCTTCCAGGATTGTAGTATATAATTTTGAGGTGCCAGGAATTTTGCATATTTTCTTCTGGTCTTTAAAAAGTCTTTTGCTATAAAAACGACCCTTAGCCTGGTACTCTTGTTTGTAAAGAGCGTTTCAAACAATTATTCTAGATGAAGGACAGAGACTATTGTCTTCAGCGCAGAGAGTGGAAAATGAGGTGTAAGGAAACAGGTGCAAAGCCAGGGGACATTGTCCAAGTGTGTATAAATTAAATAGCTAATTTTCAGAAAGGTCAACTTTGGAGTCTGAGGATAGGTTTGACAAAGGGGAAAATTGCAGGGATATTTTTTTCATTAGAGCTAAACAAAACTGCACTTAATGTAAAATGGAAGAAGAAGATGCTTTTATCCAAGGAAATGATTAATGGGTACTAGGGGGAGAGATGCTCAAAGGGTGGTGCTAGGACACTAAGAGAAGGGCACAAGATCTGGATCACAAGAAACCGGGGTCCTAGATCTCCTGTGCCATCACCCAAACTTTGACAAGTTATTTCATCTCCCCTGGCCTTGATTTCTTCATGTAAATAGAAGGGATCAGATCCAAAGCTATGGACACTTCATTTTGGTTCCATGGATCCTACTATCTCCCATATTCTTGCTGCTCAGGATCATGGGAATCTGTAGTTCTGAATCCTGGACATGGTACTGGCTAATCACCCTACTGTGTGGGCACCGGTGGCAAGAATAGGCTTGTGGCCAGTCAGACCCCTTGTTCTCTCCAACTGCCTGAATCCCAACAGTTCTTTCTCTCTTGAGACTGTGTCAAAAGCCCAAGCCCACACATCTCCTCTCAATTTCTGAGAAGCAGTGCTTTTTCATTTGGAACAATATTCCCACACGTGAACACATTTCATCTTTCATAAAGTGCTCGTGTAAATTTGTGATGAGAACCAGCAAGTGGTGATAATAGAAGTTCTGTTTTACGAATACAAGTGCCTGTTAAATATATCTAATTCGCACTTGTATGTATGAGTGTATTCACTGAAAGACACTTAGGTGATAAGTGCACACAAATACCTCAGTTTTAAAAACAACGTTATTGAAGTACAATTGACAAGCCACAAGTTACACATATTTGAGGTGTACAATTTGCTGTTTTAATGTATGCCTATACACATAAGCCCTCACCGCAATCAAGTTACTAACCATAACTCAGAACAGTTTCCTTTACAGTTCTTTTGCAATGTATGTATGTGGTATAAAGTAGGAATTGAAGTTTTTGTGGGTTTTTTTTTTGTTTTTTTTGCATTGTGGCTATCCAGTTATCTGAGTACCATTAGTTGACAAACAGTTCTTTCCCTCTTGAGACTTTGTCAAAAGTCAATTGCCCACAGGTATGTGGAATCATTTCTAACATCACTTTTCGTTTCATTGATGGTTATCTATCTTTATGCCAATACCACACTGTCTTGAGTGCTGTATCTTTGTAATAAGTCTTATAGTTTGTTTAAGTACTCCAAATCTGTCTTCATCCCCAAGTTGTTTGGGCTATTTTTAGATGAATTTTGCAATTAATTTGTTAATTTTATGAGAAAGCTTGCTGAGGTTTGTTTGGGAGTATGTAGAATCTCTGGATTGATTCATGGAGAAATGTCATCTTAACGCTACTGAATTTTCCAGTCCACGAACAGGGTGCATCTCTTCATGTATTTAGGTCTTCTGTAATATGTCTTTGTAAAGTTTTATATATTTAAGTATAGAGATACTTACATGCCTGTTGTCAGTTTTATACTTGAATATTTCATAGTTTTGGTGCTTGTATAAATGGCATCACATCTTTTAATTTTAATTTCTGATTATTCATTGTGAATCCATAAAAATAAAATCATTATTTTTTTAAGTATTAAATTTGGATATGATGATCTTGTTAAACTCGATTTTTTTTTTCAGGTACTGGGGATTGAATCTAGGGGTGAATGACCACTGAGCTACAGCCCCAACCATTTTTTCTTTTTAATCTTGAGATTAAATTTAATCTGTGTCACCCAGGCTGGCCTTGAACTTGTGATCCTCCTGCCTTAGCCTGCTGAGTTGCTGGGATTATAGGCCTGCACCACTGCACCCTGCTAAACTCAACTTTTAATCTGTGTAGCTTTGGGGGTAAATTTCATAATATTTTCTACACAGATGATCATACCATTTTTGAATAATGATAGTTTAACTTTTTCCTTTCCTACTTGGATGCCTTTTATTTCTTTGTCTTGTCTTATCACACTGGCTTGCAACAACATTAAGATGATGGGTGGATGGTGACAGTAATCTCTTTTCATTCTTTTTTCTTTTTTTATATTTAATTTTTAGTTGTAGATGAACACATATCTTTTATTTTATTTATTTATTTCTTTGTGGTGCTGAGGATCGAACCCAGAGCCTTGCATGTGCTAGGTGAACACTCTACCGCTGAGCCCCAGCCCCAGCCCCAACCCTGCTCTCTTCCTTCTTGATGATGGATGCTTGCTCAGCTCTGTTGGTCAGCCGTCTTCTGACACCCACCTTCCTCTACTCAGCTCCAATCATCTCTGGCCCTTCTGCATGCCCTTGGACTGGTGCACAGACTTCCTGCATGGATACTAATTTCCCTGGCCCCAGTGCCTACCAGAGAGTGTATTCCCGACAACCTGACTTCTTCTGTGACGTTTGCAGGTTTGTCACCTGCAATGTGAAGGGTTATTTTGTTTGCATTTCCTACTTGCCCAAACACCCATGGATCAGCTCTGCCTCAGGCCTCCCAGGGGTTTCTCTGTCCTGAGCTGAGCTGTGAGTGTAATTTTCTGACAAGGTCTTAACTGGTCTTGAGGAGAGCACCTCGTCCATATTTACTCTTCCCTGTGTGATCTCCCTCAAACCCAGCGCTTCCATTGGCATATTCTTTATATTTTTGCCATTACTTCTCATTTTGGTTAATTATTTTTCATATAAAATCTTCTCTGTTTAAATTTGTGTGTTTTCTGTTTCCTAATTAGGTGCTTCCTGGTGCATTTCTTTTGAGTCAAAATTTATTGAAGTGTCAATACTCTATAAGAAAGTGCTCATATATTAAGTAGACAATTTGACATGTTATGACATATGTAAGTACCGACAATATACAATCATGGTAATCAGCATATGTACCCCCCACTCAATATCATCATGCCAAATGGTATTTTTGGTGATCACTTGAAGAGAGGTTGGGCTGGGGGTGTTTATTCTGACTAAGGGGGATGGGTTTATGTGGTTCACAGTCTCATGCATAGTTAACAGTGATGACACACTGGTTAGGAATGGCTTCTGTCCCCTCATGCTCTCCACAGAATCTGGAAAGAAGGTGTCAGGGCCATATGAACATGTACTGTGGTGCTGAGCAATGAAATGATGGCCAAAAAATAAGGTTCAAACTAAATAAATGTGGAGAGCTAGGACCTTGGTGTGCAAAATCATAATAAATCCTACAGTCATGTGTGCAAACACTAAATTGGATAGTTTTACAAAGTTATCAACAGAACTTTCAATGGAATTACTAATAATGTATAATATATCAAGAAGCTAAAAGAATCATCATTAAACTTTCAAAATAAACTTTAATTAATTATGCTTGAAGAGACACTAAATTTCTTGTTTAGTTTCTTTATAAACATACTGTAATTTTTTGTCATATAAAGTGATCAAAAGATTGAAAATGTAGGGAAAAGTTATTACGGAGATGGGTACAACAGGTTCTTTGTAAAAATCTTATTTTCTTGAGCAAATAATATTTGTGTATTAGAATTTACACAATTGAAATCCTTTGTGATTTAGTTTTCACTTCAAATAAATAGTCCTTGTTATATCTAATTTCATATCCATGGTTTTGTGATTTTTTTTCTTAAGGTGGGAACCTTATATGTTTGTGGGTCTTGCAAAGCCTGTATCTGAGTCTGCATCCAAAGGCAGTTTTACTTGAGCAGATTTCAGTAAATGAACTGCCTGGCATACGGCATTGCTTATGGCATTAGAGACTAGGTCAAGGTTCTGAAATAGTGACCATGGCTGTATTAAAAGTACATAAGAATTTGAGTATCTATTCTGAATATGTATATCATATACATATTAAATTATAGGACAATTATACTAGAACATTGAGGAAAATGTTATTTATTTTTGAGCACAATGCTGTTTAGACTGTTATTTGTCTAATCTTCTATAATTGCATTTTCTGATTTTTTCTGTTTCCTGCTGAGGATTTGTAACCCAGGGTGTTACGTGTGCTTGGCAAGTGCCCATATCACTGAACTACATGCCCAGCCATTTTTAAATTTTGAGACAGGGTCTCACCAAGTTGTGGAGGCTGGCCTTGAACTTGCCCTGCCTCCCGAGCAGCTGGGATTATAGGCACCACCATGCCTACCCACATTGAATCAAGATGACAGAGAAAATTTAAACAGATCAATTTCAGTCAATGAAATTAAAGATGGCATCAAAACCCTACCAAAAAAGAAAAGCCCACGACCATACAGATTCTCAGCTGAGTTCTACCAGACTTCAAAGAAGAACTTATACTAATAATTCTCAAAGAATTCCATGAAATAGAAGAGGAGGGAACCCTTTAAAACTCATTCTATGAAGTTAGTTTCAGCCTGATACCAAAATCAGACAAAGACACATCAAGGAAAGAAAATTTCAGACTAATATCCCTGATGAACATAGATGCAAACATTCTCAATAAATTACTGGCAAATCATATACAAAAACATATTAAAAAGATCTAGTGCACCATGATCAAGTGGGGTTCATCCCAGGGATGCAAGGTTGGTTCAATGTATGAAAGTCAATAAATGTAATTTAGTCATATCAACAGTCTTAAAGACAGGAATCACATGATTATCTCAATAGATGCAGAAGAAGCATTTGACAAAATTCAGTGTCACGCATATTCAAAACACTAGAAAAACTAGGGATAGTAAGAACACACCTCAATATTGTAAAGGCAGTATAGACTAAAACCAAGGCCAACATCATTCTAAACAGAAAAATTGAAAGCATTCCCTCTAAAAACTGGAACAAGACAGGGATGCCCTCTCTCACCACTTCTATTCGACATAGTCCTGGAAACTCTAACTGGAGCAATTAGACAAAATAAATTAAAGGGATACAAATAGGAAAAGAAGAACTCAAATTATCCCTATTTGCCGATGACGTGAGGATTTGTGACCCAGGGTATTATACATGAAAAGAAAAGCTCAGGACCATACAGATTCTATATTTAGAAGTCTATATTTAGAAGACCCAAAAAAACTCCACCAGAAAACTAGAACTCAAATGAACTCAGCAATGTAGCAGGATATAAAATCAATATCCACAAATCAATTGTTTTCCTTTACACCCATGACAAGTCAGATGAAAGAATAATTGGAAAAACTGTCCCATTCACAATAGCCTCAAAAAAACCCAAAATACTTGAGAATCAATCTAACAAAAAAGGTGAAAGACTTCTACAATGAAAACTATAGAACATAAACACACACAATGAAACGAAAGAAGACTTCAGAAAATGGAAAGGTCTCCCATGTTCTTGTATGGGCAGAATTAATATTTTCAAAATGGCCATACTTTCAGAAGTGCCATATAGATTTAGTGCAATTCCTATTTAAATTCCAATGACATTCTTCATAAAAATAGAAAAGGCAGTCATTAAATTCATCTGGAAAAATGAGAGGCCCAGAATAGCTAAAGCAATCCTTAGTAAAAAAAAAAGTAAAGTAGGAGGCATCACATTACCAGACTTTAACTCACATCACAGAGTGATAGTATTAAAAAGACCATGGTATTGGCACCAAAACTGACTTGAAGACCTATGGTACAGAGTAGAAGGCACAGAGACAAACCCGCATACAGTTCTCTCATACTAGACAAAGGAGCCATAAACATACATTGGAGAAAAGATAGCCAATTCAACAAACGGTCCTGGGAAAACTGGAAATTTACAAGAGCAAAATGAAATCAGACCCCTATCTCTCACCCTGCACAAAACTCAACGCTAAGTGGACCCAGGACCTAGGATTAGACCAGAGATCCTGTGCCTACCAGAAGAAAAAGTAGGCTCAATTCTCCATCGTGTGGGCTTAGGAAACAACTTCCTCAATAAGTGCTAGAATTTAAACCAAGAATCAATAAATGAGATGGTATCAAACAAAAAAATCTTCTTCACAACAGAGGAAACAATCAAGAACATGCACAGAGAGCCTTCAGAATGGGGGAAAATACTTGCACCTGCACCTCAGATAGAGCTTTAATCTACAGGATATACAAAGAACTCAAAAAACTTAACACCCCAAACACCAAATGCCCCAATCAATAAATGGGCAAAGGAACTGAAAAGGCACTTCACAGAAGAAGAAATACGAATGGTTGAAAAATATATGAAAAAATGTTCAACATCTTTAGCAATTACAGAATTGAAAATTAAAACTGCACTGAGATTCTTCTCATTCTAGTCAGAATGGCAATTATAAAGAATACAAGTAACAATAAATGTTGGTGAGGATGTTGGGGGAAAAGTTACACTCATACATTGCTGGTGGCACTGTAAATTGGTGCAGCCTTTATGGAAAGTGGTATGGAGTTTCCTCAGAAAACTTGGAACGGAACCACCATTTAATCTAGTCATCCCATATCTTTGGGTAAAGGACTTAAAATCAGCATACTACAGTAATATAGTCCATCAGTGTTGATAGCTCAATTCACAACAGCCAAGCAATGTAACCAAACGAGGCGTCCTTCAATGGATGAATGGATAAAGAAAATGTGGTATATATATATACAACGGAATATTACTCAGCCATAAAGAAGAGTGAAATTGAAGCCAGATTTAAAATTAGGTAGTCAGTGTAGTTAGGTAAATTGGGTCTAATATCGAGTGAAATCTAAGATGGAGGCCATACTGACAATGATTCCGGGAAACACAGGACAACTCATGGAATGTTAATGAAGTCCCAAAAAGGCCCTAGGCCAAAGTCCACCCCAAAGAAATGTTAATGGAGCCCAGGAAACAGCCCCCAACAGATTTGGAGATAGCCCATCCCAGAGAAGTGATAAGCCCATCCCAAAAAGTGATAATTAAGTCCTTCCTGCCTGTTTGGCCCACCTGTGTCCTAACCCTTCCCCCTTGCATTCCATCACCAAACCTATAAAAAGGGGAACACATTCGCCCTTCAATGGATTCCACCTCTTGGGTCCCCTTCTTCCTCCGGGAGAAGTCTTTTCTGCTGTCCTTTAATAAACTTCTAATTTCCACTCTGACCTTGCCTCGGCGTGCTTCTCTGGTGTTATTCTTCAACATCGGGGAAGCAAGGACTCATCACCGGCCAACAGCGGTAACAAAATCATGGCATTTGCCAATAAATGGATGGAACTGGAGAATATTATGCTAATGAAATAAGCCAATCTCCAAAATCCAAACGTCAAATATTCTCTCTGATATTTAGATCTTAACCCACAACAAGTGAGAGTGTGGGGGGGGGGGAAGAATAGAAGTTCATTCAATTAGACAAAGGGGAATGAATGGAGGGGAGTAGGAAGGACAGTAGAATTAATTGGACATAACTTTCCTAGCTTTGTACTTGAATGCATGACCAGGGTAACTCCCCATCATGTACAACCACAAGAATGGGATCCTAATTAGAATAAATCATGCTCCATATATGTATAACATTCCAAAATACATTCTACGGTCATATATAGCTAAAAAGAGCAAATTTTTTAAAAAAAGAATCAGCACAGAGTAAGTCAAATCACACATGTAATCATTTTATTTTAGTTAGTACATAGATTTTTGTTTTATGATATCTATTTTTGCTTTTATTCACCTTATTTGCTTAAATAGAGGACACTGTCTCTTCTCTATGTATCCTCACACTTTTTTCACGGTAAGTTTGCTCAGTCCCAAGAGGAGAGCTCTTTGCTAATGGCCGGAGGAAAGGGTCAGAGGGAGGAAGAAGGACCTGACTCCCATGGAGGGGAAGGCAGGGGCCCAGGAGCCCAGGGGGAAGTCGTGAGGACCTGCTTCTGATTGAGTGTCATTATCCTAGGTTGTCCGGGAAGCTGATTGTTATAATTAGCAACAAATGTCACTGGCAACTAGAATCTGCCTTTCCCTGTAACAACTGGTACTTTCCCTTTCTCCAGGTGTCCTCTCACCTGCCCCGCGCTATGCTGGGGGCCCTTCCATCCCAAACAGAGAGATGTTTGTCTTAGACTGTTCGGAGTCAATTTGTTCTTCCAGCAGTAATGCGACTGCTGACTTTTAAAGGGTTATTAAATGGCCACTCATTAAAAATTCAGTCTCTTTTAAACTTAAAGCTTCTCTAAGAAAAAAAAAATAAACCTTGGGTTTACATAACAGGAACACTGGAGGGGTTATTAGATATATTTGAGGGCTATTTCTTATTCATTTTATTTCTGAATGTGGCCTGAAAGAACATTATTGACGCTGTTGCACACGTGCCTCTTAAGTATGATTTTTTAACAGCCTTTAAATTTTATTTGTGTAATTTGTTTCAATTCACATTGAATTTATTAAGGCGATTCAGAGGAAGTATTTATTTATTTATTTAGGTATCATGGATTGAACCCAGGGGCCCTTAACCACTGAGCAACATCTCCAGACCTTTTTATATTCTTTTATTTTGAGACAGGGTCTCGCTAAGTTGCTGAGGCTGGCCTTGAACTTGTGATCCTCCTGCATCAGACTCTGGAGATGCTGTGATTACAGATGTGCGCCACTGTGCCCAGCTGCATAGAGACTTTTTTTTAAGGCCAACAGAATTAAGCATTATATTTATTTATTTTCAGGTCATTAGTTCAGATACTACGCAAAGGTACATTCATTTTCAGGTGATGAAAAGATTGAATCATTACATACACAGTTAATTAATGGCACTGGGCAAGTCCATTAGTGTAACACTACTTGCTGATTTTGCTGGAAGCTATTATAAAATACAATAATACTTTTAATGTGTAAAGTACTTTTCCTCTATACACTGGTGCTTGGGTTCCAAGTGACATCCTTTGTCAGTTGATTGATAACTTTACTTTCTGGGACCTGATAAATGCATGGATCATATTTGCTAATTACTAGAATCATGAAGCCGGAATCCACTGCTAGTGTTCAAACTATCATAGGATTGTCCAAAAAAGGCTTGGTTTTGTTTCCCACCATACTTATCTTGTTTAATGTCAGGCAGCTTTCCATTACTGTAGCAAATACCTAAGGCAAATCAACTTTATAAGTGGGAAAGGTTTATTTTATCTCAGGTTTTCAGTCCCTGGTCACTTGGCCCTGTTGCTTTGGACCTATGGTGGCCTAGGACATCATGGTGGAAGTACATGGCAGAGGGGGTGTCTTTCATGTAATGATGGAGAGGGAGTAAGAGAGAGAGAGGAAGGGACTTGGGGTCCTATAACCCTCAAGGACACATCTCCAATGACCTAACTTCCTCCCACTAAATCCCATGTCCTAAATTTTCCCCCACTTCCAACTCGTGCCAAGGGATGGTGACCAAGCCTTTGGGACCACAAGTGTAGGAGTCTTTGGGGAACGTTTAATATTCAAACTATATTACTTAGGGAAAGAATCTGAAACAAAATTTCAGAGAAGACTTTTATATGAAAGACCTAAACTATGGTCCAAATTAGATTTTTGAATGTGGAATGAAATACAGCTGTAAGACAATGAGACTGATATTCACAGATGAGTGTAGAAGTAGTATTATTAAAAATCACACCCTAACTATTCTTCTCACCAAAGAAGAGCCAAAATACTTCAATATGTGGCCTAGAGTTGGTTTTACTGATGAAGAAAAGATTCCCGAGCCACCTTTTAGTCATTAGAAGATATTGGGTAAAAAGTTGCACAGTTCTTTCTTAGAAGTACCTAACAGGTTAATTTTCTCCCCCAATTTCGTCTTGTGCAAACATGTTAACTCTTTCTTCTCGGCCAGTTTCTGTCTTTTCAGAGAAGGTTGGTACTGAATAGCTGTGCCAATGTGAACACTCTGGGTGATTCAGTGCATTCAAACAACGTAGGTCTCAGTAAGAAGAGTGGCTAATTCCACATGTGCCCTCTGCCCGCTCTCTGCCTTATGGGCCCTGGGCTTCTTGTTTTGTTTTTATAATTAGAAAGTAGTTACAGGGAAATGGTTTTCATTTTTTGCACCTCATTTTCTGAATTAAGAATACTTACATATTCATATTTGTCATTCAATGTATATGGAAACTATATTTGATAGTGAAGAAAATTTCATACAAAATATTTGGTCGAAGTAAGAAAATATAATCTAAATACAATAGTAAAACCATACTTTACATAATAGGAGGAACACAAGTAACATTAGACATTATCAAATATTTGCTATAGAAACATGTTGACAGAAAATTGATGTTACTATAAAACACTTAAAACACTGCTACTCTGGAATTTGGGATTAGAAAAGGAACTTATTTGAATATTCTTATTCAAACTGTACTATTTGAATATTCTAAACTATGTATATTCTAAATATGTTAAACTCTGGCATGGTAGACTGTCACACACCATAGTTAACAAATGTTGTTAACAAAAATGTCTCTTTATACCCTTATTAAATTCATTCTATTCTGCTTTAGTGGCTACTGAAGCACATAATAATATATGATAAATCCATCAAGCAACATTTTTGGATATAGCACAGAGGAAAATTATTTCTCTATAACATAAGGCAAAAAATTAAGATATCAATAGTAAATAGTTACAAATTCTATAAAGTTTTAAATTCTATACTGAGTGATTTAAGAAATCCCATAATATGCTCATTTAGTTAAATTTGTCCTAAAAATTTTAAATTTCATTTCATTTTGCAGTTAAACTTTTATCTGATAGTTGTAGATATAATAACAACAATAACAATAAGCAAACAATAACAACAACAAAAACAAAAACAATTTTTGAAGAGAAACAAATTTAATTTTTATGATTTTAATGATATTGGGGAATTACACTCTTGTTTCAATTCTGTTCCAAAGTAATAAAAACACAGGTCCTCAATCTATTATCTTTTCCTCATTTTAAGATAATGAGACTAATTCCACCATCATCTATGATAATCAGTCTCGTTGTCTTATAGCTACATTTCATTCACTATAGAAAAATCTAATTTGAGCCCTAGTTTAGCCATCTGATTAAAATGTTTACTAGTTTTCTTGTTTCTTGGAATAAGGTAGCATACTCAAGCCCATATTATGCGTGAAGAAAAAGCAGATTTCAGGCAAATCTATTTTATTATTGTAGATGTACAGCAGACAAAAAACACACCTAAGAAAACATAACAATCCTCAAAGTAAATGAAGTTAAAGATAATTTAAATGTAAAAAGTAAAACAACATGAACATGTTAATTGCATACTATAAAAACCCACACACTCATACGAACAGAAAAGACAGGTCCATGCTTTCCAACAACCAACTGAAAAACCACAATGTGGTGAGTTCTATAATTCACAGAGTTTGTATGTTTAAAAATAGACTGCCTGTTCAAGGGGCAGTCATCCTGTGTACAAATCCAAGAAAGAAATTCTTCCCAGGTTCCTCATTAAGAGAATATCATAAAAAACAATAACCTTGGTATATTTGGATAGCTGAAGGTTTCAGAGTGTGTGTTTTGCAAAATTTATATATTAAATAGGTAAGAGTTTTTATTATAAAATACATTATATAAAAACGTTTAAGTTAATGTAAATATAATCATGAAATACTTAAATTTGGGTTATATTTTACTGGGGTATCGGAATAAAGCAAAGTCCAGAATGGAGAGGTAAACTTATCGTCTGTGGAGCACATGGGACAGATACCGTGTGCCAGCACCGGTTGTATTTGTGTGTTTATTTTTCTGTGAAATAAATGGAACCAGGTCCTCCTGCTCGTGTTCTCTACCACTGAGCCTCATGCCAAGCCCCAGGGTGGCTTCAGGAGATGCCTAGCCTGTCATTTGTTGATAAGCAAAGGGACTCAAGGGGCACCATTCTAAAAGGAACGTCATGATTTTAGGCACACTCTCTGTAGCATGCAACAGGGTTATCACTGATAATCTTATGCAGCGGTTAAATCACCTGATTTTCTACGCATATTTTTTTGCAACCTCTGCTATACAGAAGAATGGCCTGGAATTCAAGGCTAACTGCTCCAGTTTCACTTTCCCAATACTCTCTAGACTGTCCGAAGGACACGATTACTTTGCCTACATTTATATTTTTAGGCTAATGTTTTTGGTTTGCCATATTCCTCTGCTGGAGAACTTTGGAGACCTGGATATGGAACATTATGTTTCGTTTCCCTAAGGGATTTGAGAAACTATCTGTGTTTCACGGTCCCGTTAGGCAGATTCCTGTGCTTTCCTCAGTGGACGTTCATCCATCTCAGCTTAGGTGGGACCCAAGACACCTGCACTCCAGGTAAATACCTCCATGTCCCTGATGCTCCAATTTCATGAAAATCTCACTTGGAGAAAAGCATGCAGTATCACACACACACACACCCACTCACCATGAGAAGGACAGGTGGCCCAACAGGAAGGTGCACTAACTGCAGATTGCCGTAGGCCCCTCATATGGTTGCCTTTCTGAACAGGTGCCTCGGTGGCGTGGCCCGGCTGCCGTGAAAGGCTTTCTGAGAAGCAGCCCTGGGACACGTTGCCGTGGGCAGGGCAGGACCCCCTTGAGTTTGCTCCTCATCCAGTGTCATTTTTATGAGGACCCATGGAGAAGATTCTCCTAGACTTCAGAGGGTAATGCCTGTCCTGGGCCACATTTTACCCCTCATCCATGCTCTGAATAATGCTCCTGCACTTAATGGCTCTGTCACCTAAGGCTCTTGTGCTGCACTTGGGAGGACATAGCCTCAATAGTACATGACCTTCTTCTAGTGGGAGTCTGGATCCCCAGGCATCTTGTGTGTTCCTTCACTCCAATCTTGGCTTCAACTAATTTCTCCTATTGGCATTGACCTTGAACTTGACCTTGATTCTACTTATTATATTTGTAGATTTTTTTCTTCTTTTTAACTAGCCCTCAGTGTATTGTGTGGATTTTTAAAGCAACCTTAACTAATTTCTGGAGGTAAGCATGAGGGTTTTGAGAGAAGCAAGCGGTGACCTTTTGCTGCTGCGTGTCCTCTGAGTCTAGGAGCCCTGTGTTCCTTCAGCCGCCCCTCATGCTGTCAGACTTCACTCAGGATTTGCTCACTGTTCTATCTTCAGGCTCTTTCTGTGCCGATAAAGTGATATTTTACTACCTTCCCCAGGGAGGACACAGAACACGGTTCCTTTGCTTCTGTTCCTTTATATTACGTCTGCTGTGCACTTGGAGCATATAAATTTTAATATAAAATTTAAGGCTTCTTGGAAGTATTAGATTCTGCGAGCTTAATGTTTTTGATGACTCATATTGTCATTCAGTTTCTTGGGTGATTTAGTAAAAGATCTGAACTCTTCTCTGAAGTGAACACACTCATTTAATAAAAAAAATGAAATGTTTACATAATTATTTTGATAGGAGTTGACAGTAAAGCAGAAATTCTGAGAAATGCTGGTACTAAATATTGTCAGTAAACTCATTTCCCCTTTGTTTGAAAAGACTTCTTACTTAAATGGCACATCAGAGATCCCATATATCCTGTGAGTTGCTTTAGCATTTGCAATTTTTGAATGAATAAGATGAACATAGGAATCTTACTTTTATTAGGTTTTCATTCATCCACTCATCTATTTTATTCCTGCAGCCAATAGCTGCTGTGTACCTGCCTGACTGCAGGCACTGGGGAGGCAGATGATACATCCGTGCAAGGACTAACAGACCACTAAATGAGATCGTTTCTGATCATCATGGATGTGCCAATAAGAAATGCGGTCCTGTATGGTGACAATGTTGCCTAAAAGGGTTGGGGCAGGTCTCTGACCTTTGAGGCTTGAATGATGAGGGGAACCAGCCATGTGTAGGGCCAGGGAGAGAGCCCTCCAAAATGTGCCAGAGATCTTAGGAGGAAATAAATGTGTGTTCTCAGGATCCAGAAGCCCAGCATGGTCTGAGCCAGCAGCGTCAGGGTAGGAGGTAATCCTGGGGGAGAGACGCAGGAAGGGGCAGGTCACTTGGCATCTTTAGCTGCACATACTGTCTTATGGGGCCTTGAGCAAGTCATCTGACCTGCCTGGGCCTCCTTTTCCCTGTCTCTAAAAGGAAGAGATGAGAGCTGACTCCTAGGCTTGCTGGAGAAGACTTAGTGTATTATTGAGATGTTGAAAGCAAGTCTGGCATTTAGTAAGAAGTGCAGGTGTTATCTACTATTATTGTGTGTTTACATAGAGTATACTTTCCCCCAAGACGTGTTGCTCAGGTAGACTTTTAAAGCTAGAATAGTCATAGAAATCATCAAATCTGACATTTTACAGATTACATGTTAGCTCAGAGGAATCCAATGATTGTCACAAGTTCCCCAAACTGGTAAGTAAATGTATAAACTAGAAACTTGGTTTCCTGACTCTCAGGCAGAAAGCTTTCTTACTACCAGATAGTGTTTCTCTTCATCTATCAACTCAAGGGCTTAGAAGTATTTTATTTAGTATTTGCCTTATAGGATCACAGTTATAAGAGTATCATTGAATCTGAATATTTTAGTAAAGACTGAGATTGTTACTGGTAGTGAATTTATAAGCTAGTGACTTACTTATAGGTAACTGAAAGATATTTGGAAGTAATTAGAGTTTTTTGTGAGGTTTATATGAACATTTACCCATATAAAGTAATCCATGGGAGCAGGAAAGATGGTGGAATCAGATGGACATAATTTCCCCAAGTATATGTAGGACTGCACATAGAGTGTGACACTATATCATGTACAACCAGAGAAATGAAAAGTTGTGCTGCCATTGTGTACAATTGTGTACAAATAAATAAATTAATTTTTTAAAAAAATTTTTAGTTGTAGTTAAAAACAATACCTGTATTTTATTTATTTATTTTTATGTGGTGCTGAGGATGGAACCCAGGGCCTCGCACGTGCTAGGTGAGTGCTCTACCTCTGAGCCCCAGCCCCCAAATTAAATAATTTTTTAAAAAGTTAAAAATACTAAAGAAGAAAAATAAAAAATAAGAACATAAGCTATTATTTAAGAAATTTTTAGCCAGTGGAGTAACCACAGATCCAACTATCTCAGCATTAGTAATTATACTTTTTGAATAGGATGAATATAGTAAAATCATTTTATCACATTTTCCATTTATTCTTTCCCTCAACAACTACTCTGTCCCGCGTAGCATTCTAGGTCCTGGAAACACTGGTGAATAACGTGTCTTCCCTCAACTACCTCATGTTAGTCCACTTTTTGTTGTGGTGGCCAAAATACCTGCCTGACAAGAAAACTTTAAAAGAGGACACATTTATTTTGGCTTATGGTTTTAGTTCAAGGTCAGGTGGCTTCAGGGCTGAAAAAATATGATGGAAGAGTGTAGTGGAGGAAAGGTGCTTGGCTTATGGCAGCCGGGAGGGAGGGAGGGAGAGAGAGAGAGAGAGAGAGAGAGAGAGAGAGAGGGATACAGAGGCCTCTCCAACCACAGCCACCTTCCCACAGTTCCCGTCACCTCCCACAGTCCACTAGTCCATCCAGAGAGAATGGAGGAATCCACAGAGGAGGTCAGAGCCCTGTGACCAGTCACTTCCAGGACCCCTCCTTGGGACACTGCTGTACAGGGGACCACACCTTCAACATAGGATTCTTGGGGAACGTTCCAGGTCCAAGCATAACACACTTTAGGCTCTAGTCAGGTGAAGTAGATAACAAATATGTGAATAAACCAATAAATACCAAAAAGATGTAACTTTGGGATTGTCTCCAAAATGGTTTAAAGTGGGAAATCAGTGACTTGTTTGTCATCATCGGTAATGTCTTCATGAATGTTAGTGATAAGAATGTCACCACTCACCTCGGAAGACCTAAGCCTGCCTTAAATGATTGACTCATTAAACAACTTAATTTTTCAAGCTTATTTTTTTTCCTTATAACTTACCAATAGACAAATTAGTGAATTACATAAAGTTGATTCTAATGATGCCCATGGTGTTATCGAATAGTTGAATGGAATTAAGACCTTGCTACAGCACCACTATAGAGGGCTAAAATTATTTTATCCAAAATATCTGGTTTGTTGTCTCAGTTAACTTTTGTTGTTGTTTTTGTCTCTATAACTTTACAGAGTTCCCCAAAGGAAAATTGCTTCATGTATGTTTTTTGTTTTTGTTTTTGTTTTTTGTTTTTGCCCCCCTATAGGAAGTCTCTCACCTAGAAAAAAGTTTTGCTTCAAAAGTTAATTTGAGAGCCATTTTGAACTCATTTATTTTAGAAGTCCTGTTTGGTTGTTAGATTCAAATGTTGCTTCACACAAGTTTATTTCACTGCTTTTAAAGTTGCACTCAGTGGTGCTCCCCTGAGTTCTGGCCCAGTTTGGTTGCAAGCTGCACTTTTGCATTTTTCTCCTTCTCTGAGCACAGCCCTGGTCCGGTCCACCCTGTGAAGCAGATGAGACTCCCTCTGTACCCCCGTCTTCTTCAGCCCAGCTTGCCTCCCCAGGGCACTGTCTCTTAGGCCTCGGGGAATTTTTTTTTATCCAGTAAAAGCAAAGTGTCTTCCATTCACTATTTTCCTTCTAATTGAAATACCAAAGTTGAGTGTTGAAGAAACAATATGAATATTTGATTTTTTGGGATGCCAAGTGGATATTCATAAAGTCAAAATGAGTTCTTTTGACTTTTGTTCAAACCTTTGTTTTTAAGGGCCAAGAACCATTCTCTCTGTGTTGCGTCTCCTTCCTCTTTAACAGCCCCCTCTGCTTGGCCAGAGCTGTGGCCAGTTGGCCACACAATGTTCACAGAATGTTCCTGCTTTCCACTTTGGGGTGGTATACGGGATCTGAAAATCTATGGGATTTTGTTCAAGGCAAGCTTCGTCCTGTTAAAAAAAGAGAGAGACTGAAAAATGACAGCAATATGAATCTTGAGGCTTGGGCTCACCCTGCCATCGGCATTGGCTTCATTCTCTATATTGTCCTTGGGCACTTTGATGTCACTTTAGAGAAATAGTACTACACAAAATCCTAGCATAAGCAAAACGCAAACAGAGGCAGTAAGCTTGTCCCATGTCACCCTAAAGACAGCACATAGGTTTGCTGCCTGCCAAAAATAGAAGAAGTTTATAGCATGTTCAACTCCATTGCTCATATTTTTTCATTTCCTCTTCCTGGCTGAATAAATGGGGGGAAAAGAGAAAAAAAAGATTACTACCATAAAAAGTACAATTCCCCTCTATGTTCAATTATGGAGGGACATCTCTAAACATGGGCATCAAGCCCAAAGGAAAGGAGATATTTCCGTAATGTTGATAGATACGTCAGCTTCCAAATAAAAGCAGTTTGAAAATACATTTAGGACATACAGGCAGAAATATTGACATATGGTCTGTGATATTTGGCTGAGTTCACGGATGGTATCTGAGTCTGCCTCAGGAGTTTTGCTGGTAATTGTACAGCCTAAGCGGAGACTGATGATCAGTCATGAAACAGAAATTTAGGGGACCATGGAACCTTAATGGTCATGTAGAAGCATTTATTTGCAATTAAAGCACAGGAATAATAACTACTAAAAATATGAATACAATTAATGAGACTTTTTAGAAACAGCTGAACTATTCAGTTTCTGATACTGCAATTTCCACAAGGTGCTATTTGCTATTTGCTGGGCTCCGTGTCGCCATGGCAAAAATGTGACCTGCCTTTTGAGAGGGTATCAATATATCCATTTGAATTCTTATCTCAAGGATGCTCATGGTACGACATTTATTTATTCATTGCAATTTTACCTCTAAAGTGTATGTCAAATGTGCTTGTGTCATGTTTGAAGTTATGAGGTTCATAGATTTTAATGTGGAGAGCAAGGTTCGCAGCAGTGCATGCTCACAATTGTGTTTACTTTGAAAATAGAATTCTAAAGAGTTAGCATGTTCATTAGACTGCACAGTAGACTGAAATCAGGGAGCACAGTTTCTGTTGTTATTTTTGCCATCTGGTTTTATGTGTGCAGATAAGTGACAATCATTCTTGTGTGTGTGTGTGTGTGTGTGTGTGTGTATGTGTGTCTAAAATCGGAGAGTTGATTTGAGATTCCTTCCTTATGTACACATTCATTGAATTCCTCTGGGCAGTTATCCAGGTGGGAAATCTTTTTTTAATGCCAAGAGTATTGGCTGAAATACCTACAAAATTATATGAAAAGTTTAAAAAAAAAAAAAGCAAACTGAAAATTTTAGTTTTTACGGTTATTTTTACCCGGTCTGATGATGCCTGAGGATGGTTCCATATGAGTGATTTTGGAGCCAGGAAGAAAGGTATCCCCCTCCTATTGTAGGAACAGAAGTGCTAGATCCTGGAGGGACCGTCTCCATTCACTCGCTCTGCGGACACCTGTGTTGTCAGAAAACAACGGCACCTTCAAATGAGAAAAGTAGGGAGTGCTTCATGAGCTAATTAGAGCATAGAGGGCTCATCAGAAGCTGTGGTCAGAGTTGACATGGAATAATGCAAATCTTTGGGACGGGCAGAGCGGGAGGCCCTAACACCTCGGCCTGTGGGGCAAAGGGGGCAAGTTAGTGTTGGGGTCTGAAAGGAGGTCTGTCGCGCCAGCCGTGGCCCTGGGAGAGGGCCTCTGCAGGGCTCGGGTGTTTCAGAGAAGCAGATTGCACGGCCCCCTTTCTCCACGTCTCTGCTGTCTTGCTTGTGCCTACCACAGGCCAAACTCAAGAGCAGCCGGAGGCCCAAGGAGCCAGGAGGAGGAGGTCTGGTGGGTCAGCCTCCAAATTCCCAGAACACGACAGAAAGGACCCAGGTCCTTCCAGAGGGGCGAGAGGGATGGTCAGTGGGTCAGGCAGCTTTCTGTCAGGTGACGACTGGCTTGGCTCTGAGTTTTGGACGTTCCACTCCCCGGTCAACTGCCCCCTGCTTTGGGGCTGTGGTGAGGCAGAACCTCATGGTGGAGCACCTCAGCTCTGGGCCAGGACGCACGAGGGATGAAGGGAAGGGCTGGGAGGGTCTGCCCCCAGGACCAAAGGCTTCCTGACGTCCCCACCGCCTCCGGGTAGCTGTGAGCACAGGGGCATTTGAAGGTGGCAGGTAACCGCAGCAGTCGGGTTCGTCCTTCCTACATTCTAGAGAAACATTGGTTCGTTCTGTACTAAAGGGGTCTGTGTTTGGGACAGACAGTGAGGATGACTACTGCCATGATGCACTTTCATGGGGAAAATGAGCTTCTGTCACACTGCTTCGACCCAGGCCTGGGATCTGTCCTCTCACGGCTGCCGTGATCGTATTCCACACAGGGCACTGCCTCACTGCCCCACTGACTTAGCTCAATCTTCTGAAGAGGCAAAATGGTGTGGTCAGACCTCAGTGGGGACTGGAAGTTATTTAGGGAGTGCTTGTATACATTCTCAGATTTAGTTTACGCTGTATAAATGTAAGGGCTCCTGTCTCTAAACTTATGCAGATTTTGAGCTGCAGTTTGGCTTGGATTTGATTTTTTAATGCTTTTGTCCACTTTCTTTATCAGGAAAATACTGGCCTCCTCAAATTGGAAATGTTCTTTTTTCTCTTATTTTCTGAAAGAGAGTGTGAAAAATTGATGTTCATTTCTTCTTGAGATTCTTGTAGAGTTTTACTGTAAAACCAATTGGGACTTGGAGGCTTATTTGGGGGGGGTAGTTTTTCTATTATAGCTTCAGTCTCATTAATGGACGAGTTGTCTATTCAATCCTGACTGAGTCCTATGAATTTGTGAGCTTTGAGGAGCTGTTTCATTTCTTCCAAGTTGTTGAACTTGAGTACACACGTTTTGTGGTATTCTCTTACTATTAGTCTGAAGATGGCTTTGGTGTCCCCCCCCCCCCACAGGTCATTGGAGGCTTGATGGCATATTGGGAGGTGTGACTTCTTTCCTAGTTGGGGACAGGTGGGAGGTCCTTAGGCCACTGGGAGCCTGAGGTCCTTCTCACAAGAAGGTCATTCTCACAAGCTGGCCCCTCCTCTCTCTGCTTCCTGGTGTGAGATGTGACAGTTTATTCCAACATGGGCTCTAGTGTCACTTGTCACCCACCCTGGGTCCCTCACCAGAGCCAGAGCCTTACCAAGCCATAGGAACTTCAAACCTCCAAAATCATGAGCTAAATAAAACTTCTTTTCCTTCCAAGTGGCCTGTGTCAGGTAATTCACCACAGTAATGTTTGCGGCTTTGAAATCAGTGTAGAACCTGCAGCGATTTCTTCTATTTCATTCCTAAGATTGGTGCTTTGTGTCTTTGTCAGACTTAGTCAAAGTTTCAGAGTTCCTTTGACATTTTCCCAGAACCAGCTTGTTGTTCCATTGATTTTCTCTATCTCACATTTTCAGTTTTGTTGATTTCTACTCCTGTTTTTTTATGATTTCCTCTTTCCTCTCCTTTCTCTAACTTACTTGTTTCCTTAGGAATTTTGATTATTGATTTCAGGACTTTCTTCATTTCCATTTAGTGCTGCAAGTTTCCCTATCAGTACCGTGATAGCTGCATTCCACATGTTTTGATGGGTTGTATTTTAATTTTCATTAAGCTTTATGTGTTTTTATTTCTTTTCTTTAATATCTATTTTTTTAGGTGTAGACGGACACAACACAATGCCTTTATTTTTTTATGTGGTGCTGAGAATCGAACCCAGGTCCTGCCCGTGCTAGGTGAGCGCTCTACCACTGAGCCACAATCCCAGCCCTGTGTTTTTATTTCTTCCTTTGTGACCCATGGATGTTGAGAAGTGTGTTGTTTCGTTTATACAGGTTTAGAGATCTTCTTGTTGCCTTATTAATTTCTGGTTTCAGCTATCAGAGTTCAGTATGAACTCAATACTTTTTAAGGTGTTGAACTTTCTCTTAGGGTTGTTGGTGAATGATTTATGAACAGATGGGGAAAATAGATATTTTTCATTTGACTTCGCTGTGTACCATTTGTCATTTATTTTATCTACATGGAGGAAAAGGCCTCCCCGGCCAGTCCTTGTGGCATACTCTCCCTGCTGATGTCCCCTGCTGTCCCTGAATTCTGGGTAGAGGCTGGGAGTCTCAGGCCCTATGGGACTTAAAGACTTTTGAGGCTCTGCTGTGTACTATGATTGAGTCCCTCCTCCCAATTCCCCCAGTATGGAAAGGAATTTCTGGCTTTTGGCAGCTCCCCAGCCAACAAAATTTTCTCTTCCTTGGGGGACAGTGTCCCCTGGGCTAGGCTTCTTGCTGTAGTGGGAGCCCCATGGAAGACAAAGACACACAGGGCCGGGGCTGGCCTCTGTGGTCTCTCTTGCAGGTCTAGTTTGGCAGCCACGATGTCTCCCCCCTGGAGAGAGAGAGCTAGTTCTCCCATCCATTTTCCGTGATGATTCTTCTTGGTGTCCCTCAGGTTTTCTGAGGAGCTTTGGGTCGTTTGGGGGAGGCCTGACCCTCCCTGGCTGCCTGATGGTGCTGGGTTGGTGGAAATACGGGGCCTGGCTTTCCTGTTCTCGGGGTGCTGCTCAGCCCTTGAGTCCTGAACCAGGTCTCTTTCATAGCAGCCATCAGGGATCTCCTGGCGTTACTCTGTGCTAATTCCAGGGTGGACAGTGGGGCAAAAACTCTTTGTGTGAACTGGAAGTTCAGGGTCTCTCTTTTTAAAAATAGTTTTATTTATTTTTATGTGATGCTGAGGATCAAACCCAGGTCCTGGAACGTGCTAGGCGGGTGCTCTACCAGCGAGCCACAATCCCAGCCCTCAGGCTCTCTTTTAAACCAAGGGAAGGTGTCTTCCTGAAGGAAGATGGGGAAGAAGGTGCAATGACTCATCCCCAGGCAGACGTGACGGAAGCTGTGGGTGCCTCTTTCTTTGGAAGTCAGGGAAACCAGGAAGCTCCTCTAGGCAGTGTGACCGTCCATCTCTGAAGGACTGTGCTTTCTTTTTCTAATGTGAGCCTGTTGTATTTATCATTGATTCTCCGTGCAGAAGGATATGTGTAATGGTAACCACACTAGATTGTGCTTATTTTTGTAGGCCATTGCTTTCAGTGAGCCTTGAGATCTAAACCCTTGAAGGAAAGGAATCTGTAATACAACTCGGGTTGTTATTTAGCAGTATATGAATTGTTGCTGGAATAATAAAAGAGCTAATGGTGATGACTTAATTGAGCTTACAAAATTTTATATATGCATATGAAGAGAGATACTCACATATAATTTTACTCCCAGCTTCTCATGGCATTGTAAGAGCCCTGATTTAACTTGCATATAAAATAAATTATTTTATTATGATCGCTAAGCAAGTGTGGTTCGAATATGTGTGTGTACATAGAATCCATTTGTCCAGAGACCTCAGAATGAATGTCCTCATCCCTTTGAGAAGAAAATATTAGAATTTCCATTTCTATTTATTTTTATCTTAGTGTTCTTTTGTTTATATTTTGCACAAATTTTAAATGCCGTAAATGCATAGATTTTTAAAATTATAAAATTTGGGGCACTGATAAAGTGATGTAGAATCAAAATAATTGGAAGGTTAGTCCTTTAGACACAGGAGGTTTTCGAAATTCACAAGATAAAAAGATATATCATTTGGGGGAGTTTACCCTAAAATACTTGATAAAAATCTTGCAACTGAATAGACAGAATGTTCAGAATATTCGTGTCTGCGTAAGTTTGAAGATCATTCGTCCATCTTAGAGCCTCAGTGAAACAAATCCTTCTGAAGTTGAACAGAAGAGAAATTCTTGGAGAAGCAGTCGAATGCTGAAAGGCCTGGGTCTGTAAAGAAATGGGTTGGCTCCATTTGGTTTTCATCCTTCCTCTGAGCTTTATCTTGCAAGTCTTAATTAAGTATTGAAGGAGACCAGTAACTTCCAGCTCACCATGGGGCGGTGTCAATTCTTTTATTTTGGTGTATAGTCTAATAGAATTTTTTTTTTTTTTTTTTTGGTACCAGGCACTGAGTTCAGGGACACTTGGCCACTGAGCATCACATCCCCAGCCCTATTTTGTATTTTATTTAGAGTCAGGGTCTCACTGAGTTCCTTAGCGCCTCACCGTTGCTGAGTCTGACTTTGAACTTGCCATCCTCCTGTCTCAGCCTCCAGAGCTGCTGGGATTACAGGCGTACGCCACTGTGCCTGGCTTAGTAGAAGCTTTTGAATGCACTCCTTTCTGTGATTTGCTTACGCAACAACATTTTTGATGATTGCTGGCACAAAGTCAATGAAATACAGGAAAACAAAATTCACACACATTTGAACCCGAACTCAGCACTCATTCTCTCCTCTCTGATGTTCCCAGCATTCATTCAATCACATTTTCTCAAGTTGCTGGGTCTCTGACTCTTCCGTCTGCCTCGTTTCCTCCAGAGTCAGGCCTGTTGATGTTCCTGCAGGTCGCAGATCCTTTGCTTCTTTCCCCTTGGTTGGGTCCTCATTGCTTTTCTTTTGGAGCATCATAATAACATTTCAACTTGTTTCTGGGGCCCTTCCCTTTTTTCTACTAGTCCCATACTCCTACAATTCCCTCAAACAGATTCATATTTCTATTTTCCAATTTGGGACATAATGCTCTCTTGCTCTAAGCTGTTTTGCTTTTCCACTCCTTCACAGAATAAGTACAGACTCTCTAAACGAACATAAACGACCCTCCACAATGCAAAGAGGATCCTTACCGGGTTTTTTGTAATGTGGATGACACATAATAATGAGAGATATTAAATGTCTGTTAAAAAATGGGCATTTCTTAGGTTTAAGTGAAAGGCAGTTATTTAATGAAAGTTTATAATGCTATACGTATTAACATCTCGGGTCTTTTTGCTCAAGACATTGAAGACTCCTAAATCTTAGTGAATTCAGATTAATCAGCAGATAGGCAGTCTCCTGCTTTGCCGGTGAGTCTTCCACCAGAGCCCCACCACAAGGCCATGAGCGCAGCCTCTCCAGGACCCTGCCGGCTCTCACATCTGCAGGTCCCAAAGCTGTGCCTTGAGCCACCTTGGCCCTTTGTGAGTCACTCCTCTCATGGGGACCTCTCTCTACCACGCAGCATGTTAATTTGCATATTACCACAGCCCTCTTTTTCACAACCTGAGAGCTGACTCCTAGAAGACACCTTTTCCATTCCTCTGGCTAAGCCCTCGTTGTGCGCTGGCTTGTGATCAATGAATCTCAAGATTTGACTGATTGATTTCAGTTTCAACACCACTGCTGTTATTCTTGCTGGAGCAGGGCAGGGCTATTTCTTCGAATGTAATGTTACATGGAAATCCATAGAAGAAGAAGATAAAATGGACTGATTCTAGTTGGAAAGGGAGTGATTGTTATGTGCCTCTCAAATATCCTCTCTCCTGCTGCCCCTTGCTGACTCTACAGAACACCTGTGGCTCTGCTCAATTGTGTCTGGAAATGACAGTATTCAGTTTATATGTCACAGCTAAGCAGGGGCCTTCATCAAGGACAGAGAACCTGTTTCCATTTCTAACCCAGCCCTAGAGTTTTTCAGTTTTTGAAAAGCTATTTTGACCCCTCCCCTCCCATCAGGATGGATCCAGTCNCCCCCCCCCCAGTTGTTGGCCAGAGTCTTAAATTGATGCTTGGGATGAACACTCTGTCAGAGAAGAGGACATGAAGCTGCTAATGGTGAATGTGGCTGTCACACAATGGCATTGTCATTGGTTGCCAAATTTCACCCCTGGTAAATACCATCCTCTCTGTTGGAAATAACGAGATTGAAGGGAAGGGAGTTAAATGGGCAACAATGGGATTTTCAATGATAAATAACTTAGAAATGCAGTATATACAGGTTTCCCCCTACTCTCTTTCCTTTTAAAAGAAAAATAGTGATATATGAGAGAAAGAGAGAGAGAGAGAGCGCTGACATTTTGCAAGAATTCAGGAGGAAAGAGAGCAGTTCATAGATTGATTTGGGGCAAGGTATTCTGTTGTATTCTGAAAGGTTTGGGTCACCACAGTGACAGGACAAAGCAGACCCAGATCAAAACTGGCCATGAGGGAAGAGATGGGTCTGCCCGGGGGTGGTTCTGTGAGTGTGGGGCAGGCTTTCTCCCTCTCTCTCTCCTTCTTTGTTTTTATTTATTTATTTTTCCTTTTAAAAATAACAAAGTAGGGAATTTTTCTTGAATTCTCATCTGTAGAGATTCCAAATTCTGTTTATCTGTAGCTATAATGACTGAGATTAAAGACAAACATGCTCTTGATAAGATTGGCCTTTTCAGGAAAGTGAGAGGAGAGAAAAGGGAACTGGAAGGAGAACTGGATGGTATTTGCCTTTGGGGTGTAAAAATGAAGGAAGACACAGGTTTTTACCAAGGGTAGGATTCTGACTGTTCTGGTCCTCTGTGGGGATATTGCACTCAGTGTCCATTTCCTTTTCCTTGTCCTTCCTTCTTCTCTTTCCTTCTCTTCCACTCCGTCTTTGTATCTCAGCCCATCAGGATGTTGAAGGGATGCCCCCCGTTGTCTGTTGCTAGAAGTGCCCACAGGAGCCCTGCCCCTGCAGCAGAAGCAGCCTGGCAGCAGCAAGCCTTGGACGGACGGCAGGGGAGAGGACTGGCCCATTTGCCCCTGTGAGTGGCACCTGGACAACCCTCACCGCTCACCTCTCTCCGGACCCAATGAATGGAAGCCTAGGTATTGGGGGAGGCCCACCCCAGTGCCTGATAGAGAATGTTGGTAATGCTGACTCTAAGACGATTGTTGATCGGATCCTTACTCATTAGGCTTAGGAGAAGGGAAGAATGGCATCTCCTCCTCTGTGAATGTCTGCTAATGAATCTGGCTTTCTGATCTGCTCTGTTGCTGCATGGACAGAGGAGAGAACTTAAGACCCCAGGGAGGGGTCAGCAGCGGTGCGGGATGACTGCCACTCCACTGCTTGGAGCAGTTCTGGTGCTTGCATGCCCTCTGAGTTCACTGGCAGATAGCTGACCTTGACTTTAGGGTGAAGGACAAGCAACGGCAGAGGCTGTAACGAACACTACAGATGGCGGAGCCGTGGGGAGCACAGGAGAATCAAGTCTGAGTATTTCTCTGATAAATACACTAAAGAGTGAAGTGTCCCCTTTGGCGGGTGTCTTGGGAATCACAAGCATGCCTCACAAGAGAGACACCTGTCCCTCAGGGAATTCGAGCCCCTGTCAGCCATGAGAAATCCATGGCAGCCCCTCATAGGTCAGTGATTTCAGAACGTTTCCATTTCTCCTGGTCCTCTATCCCATTCCACCGTATCCCCCAGGGGAATGGAGACCCAGAAGGAGAGGATGAAACCTTACAGGAACAAACCATACCTGCTGTCCCTGCTGTGTCCCTTGAGCCACTATAGAGGGAAGGGAAAGTATTAATGATTCAAAGAGGAGATGGAGTTGAAACTTGAGTGGACCTGTTAGGCCCTGAGTGACCGGAACATATATATGTGTCCAAGATGATGCTGAGGGGGTGGGAATTCAGTGGAATACGGGTGAAGACAGCTGTTAGAGGAATTTGAAGCCATTTCACATTTGTATCCTAACAATTTTTAGACCGTTCAGTAAATCTCATGCTATTTAGGGCCACGGCTGTCACCTGGTACTTATGCTGTCTGTCATAACACTGTGAAAGTTAGCTCAAAGAACGTGGCCGGCCTTCGTAAAGATCCTGACAATTCAATCTTCTTTCTCACAGGACTAGAATGCGTAATAGTAATCTGACTAGGGCTCTAATAACTTGACCCACATTTATTGGCTGTGATTCTTGCCGGTCGTCTTATTTGCAAGACTAGCTTTTGTTATTTGTGATGAATTTTGACAGAAGCTTCTCAATGGTAGAGAGAGATTTTCTTTTGATTTTTGTATTAGAGGGAGAAAAAAAAAACTTTGACATATTGACTTTTTCAGATTATGACATTTCTAAAGATTCAGCTTTTATTTTTTTGAGAAGGAACCCATACACCCAAGCATGCATTAAAGTGCTCGACAACTAACAGAAGCTTGCCAAGGGATGGATCTTTAAGAACCATCTCAGAAGTGGAGTCAGCAGTTGCTGTCGTAGACGATCCGGCACTTGAGGAGCTTGAGGTAATTGTCAATCTTATGGGAATCCCGGCGCAGGCAGTGGAGCAGATTATAAAAAGCAAAGAGGCGAGAGTCTTCGTCCTCCATCTGCAGGGAAGGAAGGCCCGACCAGACAGAGTAGATCTCGTTTTCTTTGACTCCAGGATGGACCTAACCACCAAGAAAGGCACTTATTATTTCACATGATTAGAGTTTGCTGATCCTCAGTCTTTCTAATTATTAAATTAAGATTTAGGGAAGACATCAGAATATAAATCCAAAGGCATAGATTCTGGTTTTTATGTATCTGAGCGAAGGCACCATAAATTTAGTAGTCATCTAAAAACTCAAAGCAGAACATGTGTGTGAGTTTTAAAGGGGTCACAGATGAAGTCTTCCTGCAGGAGCAGACAGACAGAGAGCCAGAAGGTGTACCTTGAAGGTAGGCATGGAGTTGAGCCCGGGACAATGGAGGAGCTGGCTTCTGTTCTCTCATTTGAAGAACGTCTACATTCCTGAATCTGCCCCCATGTGTCCTTTGTACCGGATTTCTTTTGATAGTGTCTTGCTTTGAACTGAATCTGTTCTCCATACGTGCGTGTTCCAAAGCCCTAGGCGCGACGTGGGTGGCACTCACTGCTTGAAGGTGTGGCCAGCTCAGTGATGACTGTGACTAGGAGGATCTGCTGACGTAGTCTTTCCTTCTGCCAGGGAAGCTACCTTTCAGGCTTCTAGGGGGGACAGCGGCTGCCTTTCCAGCTCCCTGGTGGGAGGTGCTGGGAGGAGCAGCTAGGAGCGGGCAGGTGCTGAGGGACAGCTGTCCCTCAGTGGTGCTGGTGAGTCGGGCTGGGGGCAAGACTGGGATCACAGAACAAGCTCAACAGCAGAGAGAGGGAGCGTGTGCTCCTTTGTGCTCCTGTGCACTCTGGGACTCCCCAGAGATCTTGGAGCCCAAGGGGCCATCCCAGCACCTTTAAGGATGTCAGCTGACCTGGAGACCAGCTAGTACACAGTCCCATGATTACAGACCTGATCTGCTGAGCTCACTCCTATAATGTGAGGATATTTTAAAATCTGGATTCCTATGAGAACTTAGTGTGTGTGAGTGTGTGTGTGTGTGTGTGTGTGTGTGTGTGTGTCTGTTGCCTTATGCTTTTTACCTTGAACTTTCGGTGCTTGAGCCCGAAGACAAAATTTACTGTGCAAGGTACAAGGATATGAACAAGAATAAATAAATAAATGGTAGGAAAAAGGGATCAGAAAATGAAGTATTATAGAATAAATTAGTGACCTCAGGAAGCAGGCTCACGGTAATGAGGAAAATAACTTGAAATCAAGGTGTTTATTTCCTATGTTCCTGGGTTAATATGTTCCTTGTATTTGTGTTGGATATATTCTCCTTCCATGAAAATGACAGAAATTACACATGATAACGTGTACTTAGTACACAAAAAGAAAAATATAAAATTGCTTCTGTTATTATCTCTATAATCATATGTTTTTCTTTAGATGATACATTATTTCTGAGAACTTCAGAGAGCGGCTTAGCTGCTATCTCACCAGGGTTGAAATGATTCTATCTGAATGGAGATACATATTGAAAATACTCATTCGATCTGAGTATGAAGTCATTTGGGGAGATTAAATGCAATGATATGAGTTTTGATTTAGGATCCATAAGCAATAAAATATTTAGAGGGAAGCAACTTTTTTTAAACTATAAAATAAGGAACTTTCCAGAAACACACACTCTTCCATTTGGTGGCACCTGAGATCTAGTGCTCAGGGGACAGCACAGACCCATGGCCTTGTCTTTTCACTCTCCTTGGGCAGCGTGGGGTGGAGGGGACTCCTCCCTCTGGTTTTGATTTTCTCTTTTCTCCTTCCCTACGCTAATCCTCCGATGTGAGGAGAAAGAATGGTTTCTCTCACCAATTCTATTCTCTGGTTTTCTTTCCCTTGAAAATATTTAGCCACCAGTCCAGGAAGGGAAGCGCCCTTGGTGGGTGGTGGACAGGACAGGGGACTCTGCACCTGCCAAGTATCAGGAGGGATCCCCTAGGCTCAGTTACACTGGAGTCTGACATGACCAGTGAGGAGGAGCTGGCTTTCTTTGATGGCCGTCTAGAAAAAGAACACCCAAGTTTTATTTCTGCCAAGTGAGGTGCTTGAAAACTCGTTTCCCACCAGGGAGGCCACTTCCCTCATGAAGGAGAACAGCAGAGGCACCCGGGGGCTGCTTACCTGGCCCACTATCTTCTCCATGCCCTCCAGAAGACGCTTGTTCTGCTCCTCGATCTCTATGGCTTTCGACAGGATGGCGTCCGGCGCCTCGTGCATGCCCCGCACTTCCGACACCAGGTGGTACAGAGGGTCGTTCCAGGAGCGCAGCACCCGAAGGACCAGGTTCAGCAGGTCTTCGTGCTGAGGAGTCACGTGGAAGGACCCGTTAGAAGCAGCAGAGATCAGCAGGGCTGCTTAATGGGGTCTCTGCTCAGAAAGGCCGAACTACAGAACCTCTTGGTTATTCTTGTGTGTATGTCCAATTTTGGGGTAAATGATAAAAATTATAGAAAAGTAAAATTTAAGTCAAGGGCCTAGACTGCACTAAAGTAAAACAAAAACTAGTTGATTTGAGTGACAACTTTTTCCAAGGAGAGTTCTCATTGGTAACGTTTTTGTTTACCCTCTGGAATCCCGCCATCCATCTACCCACTCAGTCTGATCTCTCATATTTGATTGCTTTGCTTCTCCATGGGGAGGAGCCGAGCTTTGCTGGAAATCAATAGGCACTCACGGGACCTGCCTTGGGAAAGCCAGATTCCACCAGGATCCATGACAAGTGACATGGATCATTGTCACCCAAGGGTTCACTCGCACTAATGTTTGTTCATTAACATATCAGTGATTTTTAGGTTCATTTTGGGATATTGGAGCCAAGAGACCACAAACACAACATGGCGCTCCCAGTGTGCCTCCCTGGCTCTGCACAACTCCCTGCCCCTTGCCTCGGGCAGAGCAGCCTGTGGGGGGACAGTGGTATCCTCAAACAGCAGATGGAAGTCCCAGTGGAGTTTTATCCCCCAGTTTATGCTGAATAGTAGGATCATGGGTAAGATTTAAAGCACTTGCTGTGTTGATGTCTGTAGCTGCTCTAGTGGTCAGGAAGAGCAAGAGTCCAGTGGCCGTGGCACTGGAAACAGGGACGGGAGAGGAGCAGAACGCACATCATGCGCTCTGTGAAGTGCTGGCAGGGGTACCCTCAGCCAGTGTTCCCTGTCCCTCCTCTTCCTCTTATTAGGATCGTCGTTATTAATGAGCACAGCAGACAGACAGAATACCCAGGCCACTAGGAAAATCATGGAGGGGGAAGAGAGGTGCTGTGTGTGAGGGGTGGACCCAGGATGATGTTTACTTTAAAACATGTTCAGGCTGTGGTTCTGACAGGGGCTCAGAACAGAGCCATCCTGACAATCACAGGCAGAGCTGGGACAGACGCCTGGGGCTGGACAGGTAGACACCGCTGTCGTCAACCCAGGTCAGAGCCAGTGACATCGGTGAGAAACCTGATATCCTGTTTGATGGGACCTGCGTGGTGGAGCGAGTCTCAGTGAAGACATAGGGAGGGCCGGGGAGTCAGTGACGAGGAAGGAGGTTTTAGAGAAGCCAAAGAAGAGCAGAGGGGAGTCTGGAAGGTCCGGGAGAGAGGATTCCAATCACGCAGTGGTCAGGGACGTCAGAGGCTCCAGAGGAGGGGTCTCAAGTGACAGATAGTAAATAGAATTGCCTTTGCGTCTCTTTGTTGTGTACATGAGTGGATATTTACCAAGCATGGCCAGTTCAGTCCCCACAGTCTAGCATCTGTAATCCTACACCGTCAAAATAATGTCATCCGCACGGACAATACCCCCCAAACTAAGTCCTTGGGTAGCCTTGGACTCTGCTTACAGTTTATCAACTGCATTCTGACAATTTTCCTTGGCTCTCTCTTCCTCGTTTTTCTCTGTGCCTGTGGTCACCATTACCCCCTGACGGTGCCCCTGAGGCCCTGAGGCATGGCCATGTGTGTCCGGCCTCCGTGGCTCAGGCACAAGGCCAGCTGAGGACTCACGTGGATCTGCTGGGCTTGCTCCTTGTCTTCAGGGGTGGAGAGGGAGGAGGTGTGGCAGCTGTTGATGGCCTTGGTGATAAACCCTCGGCCCTGGGCGTACCGTTTGTCCTGGAGAGGACGTAGGAGATCCAATTAGTTGGTGTTTGAGAATTGAACAAATGAATCCATTACCAGAATATTAAGACATTTGGTAGACATGTAATTAAAAAATGTTAGCTGCATAAAAATGGAACGTGAAGTGCTAACCCTTTGCCCACTCTTTTCCTTTAGCTCTGAATCTCACGTTTTCCATCTCCCTTTCCTACCTCCTTTATGACTTTATGCTATATGACCCTTCCTTCCCTCCTCCCTACAAGTTATAATTTGGAAAACTAACATTAAAATAGCCAACCTAAGATCTATGAGGTGTTTTTTACCACCACCTTCCTTGGGTATTTTAGTCAAATGCCAACGTTGCTTATGTATCTAAGTTCAGTCATTTAATCTCTTATTTCCTGTGAGTCCACACGGGTCTTCTTTCCTTGGATAGGTGTTATGAAATATGGATTCTCTTCCAGCTGCATCTGAATCCCCACACCCTCACCTCACCAAGCGCATCAGGAATTCAGAGAACTTTTGTGGATTGTCAAAACAATGGATCATAAAAATACAGGGCATATAAATCGAAGAAATTTTGTGCCATGGAATGAGAATACAACAAGGAAAAAATAGAGAGATCAATATTTATTATTTAAAACTTGTGTTTAACAAAAATTGGGAAAGTTTAAAGGGAATACGAGGAAGAGTGGGAAGAGATGGCCAGTCAGAAATGGAGAATGACGGAAAATATAGTGCCCGGCAAGAAGAGAGTGCAGGAACGTTACGGACCCTGAGCCACATGCTCTAAGGAGGACCTTTGTTGTATGGAAGCGCCATCGTCCACACCTGGGCTGGCCCAGGAGAGGGTCAGCCAGGGGCCTTCATCAAGGACAGAGAACCTGTTTCCATTTCTAACCCAGCCCTAGAGTTTTTCAGTTTTTGAAAAGCTATTTTGACCCCTCCCCTCCCATCAGGATGGATCCAGTCTCTCTTGATTAGACCTATCCACTCATATCCTGCTGTGCAGTTACTCACTGGGCGTCTTCAGGGTGCTGAGTGAAGAAGACCCAGGCAAAATGACCTCTCTGTGCAAGGAGAAGAAATCGGCACTGTTCCTGAGCCCCGCCTAGCAGGACTTTATATCAGTTTGTTCAGATTTTTAAAAACCTCTAATAAAAAATAAGGTGGAATAAAGTTTTAAAAGGTCACTACGTTCTTTGAGACTTTTTGAGATTCCACGAGACTTTCCCTTCCTCCTGTCCCATGTTTTCTTGGATGGTGCCTCTCTGAGCTCGAACGTGATGCTCTCTGAAATTTGGCTGGCAAGGTTTTCCGGGTGAGCGGTAGAACAGCCCAGTGGTTGGCGTGAAGGCTGCCCTGGGGAGAGGCAGGAGCTGAGGTACTTACAAATTCATTGAACATTTCCGAGGAGAGGTTATGGATGTAGTGAGACAGGATGACTGCACGGTCAAACAGGTCTCGGAGGGACACCTGGCAGTTGACAGCCCCGCTGGGACAGATGGGCAGGGAGGCCACATTCTTGCACAGGAGGTTTGACACCAGCAACAGGAGGAGGGACCCTGCTTAGATAGGAACACAAGCCACTCTTAGGGGTGTGCTCGGCTGGGGTTATCACAGGCGATCCTGCCGAGGGAAGGCCCCTCGCCCCCTGTCCCCCGCTGCTTGGTTGGGTGGGGAGCATCCACCCGTCCACTGTGCACACTTAGATGCCAAGTTATCTCTGCAGATAGGCAGAATTGGAGAAGGGCGTGGCTTCCTGCATTTTTGTCTTCCTGCCAGAGGCCCTCTGGGCTCTGCAAACATTTGGAGCTTCAATTAATTCTGAGCCCGGATGTCAAAGTCATTCTCTTAAGAGAGTTTAATGTCTCCGGAGTTCCTGCAAATTCTCTGCAGACTCTCCTGGAGTTTGTAATTTTTTAGCTCAATGTCTGATCTCTGCACTGGGGACAAGACTAGCATAGATCACTTTTCGTCTTCATGCCTGATAGGAATAAACAGGCAGTTGCTTGAGCACTAGTACTGAGCCTGAGGAGCATCCCATCATGATGGGGACACCATGGCCTGGGCTCCCGTCCTCATCCTGACAATCCCACGCCTTGGCTTCATGCTTGGCCAAAGCTTCAACTATTTCTTTTTCTAAATTTGAGTTTTACAATTGCCTGTGAATAGTCTGAGCCTCTGTAATTGTCATCAAATTATACTAATGAGACAGCTTAGAGAGGTTAAGTGACTTTCCCCAAGTCCTGTTATTAGCAGGTTGGGGAGACAGGCACCAATACTGTGCAGTCTTTGCACTTCACCTTGTCACACGGTACGCACCTGTGAGCTCTCCACCTGCACCTGTGCAGCAGCAGCCACCCTAGCAGCATGAGGCAGTGTTGGCAGAGGTAGCTGCTCCTTATAAAGAACAACTCTTTTCCTTTGGCTGCGTGAGTGCAGATTCCCCGGGAAGCTGGGTTTTCATCCACTCTCCCTGCTCTAGGAAACTCTCACTTTAAAAATCTTTGACCAGGTTCAGTTGTGGTTTCAGACCAATTTACTGTCTCAGCAGACAGACAGACAGATTCAGACCTCTGAGATATCAATAATTTACACTCTCCAAAGGAAAGAACCGGCATGAAGCCACCACATTAAAATCACCTCGAACTTCAGTGACACTACTCCAAAAGAATCTGATATAAAAATGCATTTCTCAGAAAACTAAGTTCCACAGAATCTTTGAGCAGTGCAGTTGGAAACATCCAACATAAACATCCAACATAAATCCAAGGCAAATGTCAAGGATTTACCTAAGTAAAAGTACCCAAACACAAGTACCTTAAACACTAACCACACCCCAAACATTGTTTGATATAAAATATAACTAGGCAAGCTTTTAGCTGCACAGAATCAAAGTAATATTGTGAAATGGTTCATAATATGGACTTTTAACTTCCCAAACATATGACGCTTCCAAAACTTTATTTTATGCATGTTGTAGTACATAGTGTGGCCAAATGGATATTTTATCTCTATGGGTGAGTGGAATGTTCTGTGCACACAGAGAAATTGGAATAGCAGTTCTAGGAAATGGATACTTGGATAGACGTTCTGAGTGCATTTATCTACACATTTTTCATCTGAGAGATTGTTGAAGTCAAAGATGAGGTCAAATCTATATTTTTGTTCATTTTATAAACACATTTTAGGATCGTTCTAAATTATTTTTTCTGCAAATGTCACCAAGAAAGAAAAGTGATTAGTTTGTACTGCCCCACTTTTCCTTTAGAAAAGCCATTTGGCTTGAGCCAGATGGACAAGGCTGAATAAGACATGCATCTGCTGTCCTCGTGCATGTGACAGTGTCAGAGAGGAAGGCCACAGAGGGGCTGGTTCAAGGTGGCCAGTCCCCATGAGGGCTCAGGGGCCGTGCAACGCTGGCCTTGCCTGCAGGAGTTGAGGTGAGTTGGGCGACTGGGGTGCACTGACTCAGTCTTATTCAACACCAGCAATATTGGGCTTTGAGCTGCATGAGCCCTTTCATGGGGGCTGTCCCATGCTTTGCAGGACCTTAGGATCCCGCTAGCCACAGGTGCACCTCCCCTGGCCTCTGGCACCTCAGTGAAGACCATACCAAAGGTCTCCTGCCATTGCCAAATGTCCCCAAGAGAAAGGGGGATTCGATGCCTCCATTTCTGAACCACTGGTTTATCCTCTGTGTCCTGTACAGATAGTTGTTCCCTAGGTCAATGGTCAGATAGTTCTTCCAAGTCTATAAGCCCGAACCTCCCGTTCTCAGCCAAATTGCACACTCACCCCACAGGTGTGATGGTAAAGCCCCAAACCGAGTGATCTGCTGCACATACCTCTCCATGGTGACCGCTTGCTGTCCATGGTGGTGACCCTTGCAGAGATGCACTTCTCCAGGGGACACCTGGCAGTCCACAGCATTCTCTGCCATGGGCCTCGGCTTTATAAACCTTTGACATCTTCATGAATATATTTAATCAGGCACCCTCCTCCCTTTTCCGGGCCATCCATTTCCGTCATTGAGATTACCTCCATAATTTCAAACATCAAATGGTATTCTATTTCTTATTCATATTCAGGAAGACAAACTGGCTAGAAATGAAGGATTTTGATTAATTAGACCAAAAGGAAATGAGAGAAATGATGAAGGTGAGATCAGGAGACTAGTTTGGGTTAGAGGACCTGTAAAGCGATAGAAGTCATTTACTTGAAAATTCACCTGCTTCTCTCTGCAGTTTCTTGAATGTATATATTATAGTTCACTCAGGAAATACTTTCACATATCATGAAATTATAAAATTTCTCACTCAAGATTGCCAGGTGAATTAAACGTTTCAAAATGTATTCAGTAAATAGCAGGAGATAAGGATTGAAAAGTTAGGATTTTCAGTTTGCCATTATATTTTGATTGAATTTCCTCTTTTTTTCTTGTTTTTATGCATTGTTGTCTTCTTTCAAAAATGACACATCTGTGTGAAACTTTATTTTAGAATATGTATTTTCATGTGCTCATTGCTTTTGATGTTAACATATATGTAGAGTTGTATTATTATCTCCAGCTTACAGATTGGAAAATGGCTTGGAGAGACTCAATACAAAGGATACAGAAGGAATTCTAGAGTCAAGGGAAGGGTTATTGCATCACTTGGAATTGGGAAGGACCTGAAGAACACAGTAAAGTCTAAATCACTCAGCCTTTACTGGTGTGCACCCATGTCTAGGATGAACACCGTCTCTCTCCTGACCCTCAGGAGTTTATTTTGGGAGGTAAACATGGTAGTTTTTTAAGGGCAAACCCACACCCATGCACACAGGCTTTCACACTTAGCCTGGTTCACGATGCAAAAAAACCAACGTTTTGGCCAATTATTTCCACTCTCTCCAAGGAGAGAGGTGGATCAACTGTTATTAACTTATGATCAATCTACCTTCTCTGACCCCACGTCTCTCTAGGACAAGGTGACCAGCATGCATCTTTCATGGGCTCAAAAGCTCCATTCACCTTTTAGAGATTTCCTGAATGAAGTGTCATAATGAATAAGGAGGAACTGGTTGATGGCTGCCTTTAATTCTTGAGCCCATGCATCTGCAGCCGTCTGTGACCTTAGCTCCAGGTGTGCTGTCTCTGAGGTAGGCTGATGGGTGAGGCCATTTAGAAAACAGTCTCCTCCTCTCGTGTTTGTCTTCTCTAGGGTCCTGGGAGCCCTGTATGTGTTTTCACCATCCACTGACCCAGAGTCCTCATGGAGACCTAGGGAGACCATCAAAGACCCACGTCTCTCAGAAACTCTCTTCCTAACTGCCCCAGCTCAGGCAATTCTAGGTTTCGAGTCAGAAACCTCCAGTGGGACATGCGTGGCTCTCTGTGTCTGGAAGCTGGGGCGGGATTCTACATCTGCTTCCCCCTGGATAGTGGAGGTCTGAGTGATTAAGGAAGCCGTGCTGTGGGATAGAGAAATTAGTGCTGCCACACATCCCCCCTCCCAGACTCCGAGAGCAAGAAAATCTGCCATAAGAACTGACACTGACAACTTAATCTCGAAATTTAAAGGTGCTGCCACTTTTGTAGATAGCCAGGATAAGAGTGATCTAGGAAACCCGAGTCGTGTTTATTCAGTGGAAGCCAATTGATTTATTTGACTGCGAAGAGGTACATGTTTCTCTGTGAAATTTATGGTGTGCTTCCGGCTGTTCCACTGGACCACATTTCCTGGGAAGGGGATGGTGCAAGATCTAAATAATGCAGAGGATATATTTTATGCAAAAAGTCGTAGTTGGGCTTTCCCCCCCCCCCCCCCCCCG
>NW_025999913.1:16671882-16701146 GCF_001458135.2 Marmota marmota marmota
TTTTCCCCCCCCCCCCGACTCTTACATATGTCACCCCTTTGGCCTTAATATTTGTGCTCTCTCCTGGCCTTTCCCTTGATCAAACAGCAGCCTTAAATTAGAGCAATTAAGAGGCTCACTACAGATGCACTTGTCTCCTCTCAGAAAACTTCATTTGTTGGCCATCTTTGTTCTTATGGCTGTGACTCAACCGAGTGCTGAGGACTCACCTCCACCAAGGAGTTTAGTACATGAAACTAATAAGCGCGTTTGCCACCTTTTCCTAAAGGGCTCTGAGAGTTAACATTATAGTACATCAAGTTGGTTTTCATTTCTACTTAGAAATAGAACTTGTGTTTTTATTCATTTTATCTACTTTCATGTTGGAAAAGTTTCTATTTTTCTTCTGTTATTTTTGACAACGCATTTGAAAAGCATTGCATAACCTGGGGAAGTGTCTACTGCAAGACGTAGTTGGGGGCAGGTATTAAGGGGTACAAGAAATTAAAAGTTCAATAATCCTCAGAATAAATGTAACATAAGGATATTTTAATTTATATTAGTGGTAAATTGTCTTTAGTAAAGTAAATTAAAGACGAGTTATTTATGGATTTAAATATTTCAAATGATCATTTACCCAAACACGATAAGGTAGAACATAAATCATTTCCAATAGAAGACTGTGAAGGGCATATTGGAGAAGGGTCAATAGTGTTTTCTCGAATGGCACCTGTTTCAGGATAAGCAAAGTGTAATGGCTTAATTATGTCCTGCTCTTCAGATTAACTAAAAAATACCTCCAGCTTCTCTTCCTGTGTTTTAACACACAGTTATTTTCCCCTGGGTGCTCATGCGTCATGCTTGTTTATTGGCCAGGGCTGGGGAGATTGTGGATTTTTTTAAATGACCCCAGACCCAAGTTCTTAAGATGTGGGCAGAACCTGAGGAGCATTTGCTTTTTTAATAAGAAAGCCACAGTAGAAGCATTTGGAAACGCTCCTTGCAATGCTGTATTTTTTAAAAATTTATTACAGGTATGCTATTATAGTCACTGGATCTAGCCTCTGAGTTCTCCCTATTAGCTTATTCTTTGAGCTTCGCATCATAGGCTTGTCCCCAAACATCTGTATCTTTGGAGAAATCATAATGTCTGCTATAAACCGAGTCCAGGTCTAAGAATGATGTTTACGGAGACTGCACAGTGTTTCTCCTTGAGGTTTACACTTTTTTAGGTAAAAACTTCAAGTATTTAGCTGCATGCTAATGATCAGTAAGGCAGAGGCTAATTTTTCTTGTAAAACATTTTTGTACTTCAATATTAAGTGTGTGCACATGTTCATTCCTTGTCCAATGGGAAGTGGCTCTGAACCATGCCCCTGTCCTGGGACCATTCCGTCCGTCCCATCATCTATCACTTCTCTGCCTAGCATCTGTGTGAAGGTGTCTGTCAGCCCATTGATCCATCCATCTAACCACCCACCCATCCATCCATCCATCCATCCACCCATCATTGTTATCTGACAGGAAATGGGACTCTGAACCATGCTGACTGCCAGGGATAACTTTAAGTGTCATAATCCAAACTTGTAATTAGTCCAGGCCCCACCAGACAAAACCGAAAACTACAGGAGTAGATCAGAGTCCCTGAGACTCCAGAACAGGCATTGATTCTTAAACTGTGACATTGAGATGAGAATGTAGGGGGCCCCAGTGAGGAGCTGGGGAATCTGGAGGAATTGGGTCAGTTGAGAGGTCAGGGTAGCCAGTGTTCTGGTACGAAGCAACTCAGGGGCCCTGGGTGAGCTGTCCCACTGCCAGCCAGTCCCCCCACCCCCATGTGGGTTCTTCTGCATCTAGCCAGAGAGTCCAGGATGAGAATGAGGGCAGGTTCTTCAGAGGAAGAGCTCTCCTCCAGGTCCAGCGGGCACACCCTTCGACTCTGCTACTCCTTCCCATCAGAATTTGTCTAAAATACGTTTACTGTGGCATGTCCATTTATCTTTTTCCTTATTTATTCATTAAATGCAACGTGTTGCTGGAGTAATGTACACTTTCATATTCAGGGATTAAGGCAAGGATTGTTCAGCACAGCTCCTTAACATTTGCGATTGATAAGAAAGAGGATGGACATATAAATAAGAGGTGATTCCTAGGTGGAATGCTGTATTGACCAAAATCAATTAAAATGTATAATGTCAGTATTTTCAATGACAGGGAAGGTGATGCTTCATGGGGCAGTGGAAGCCTTCTGAGATGAGGCGGATCACAGAATCCTGGCTCTGGAGATTCTAATATGAATTTTTTTCGGCTTAAAGAAAAGCTAGCAAAAAATATACCTGCAGTCAAAAGTGGAAGCAAGTATGAGCATGTTAGATTTTTCATGGTTTCTATGTGGGGATGAATTGATGCAGTCAGGCTGATTCTTTCAATAAAAGAAAAGATTGTAATCAATGATGCCAAACTATGATTATAACCACTAGAAAATATGGCAAATGATTGTAACCTCCTAATTTGTAATAAGGAAACACACACACACACACACACACACACACACACACACACGACATTCAATTTAACAAAAAAGAAAAGAAATGTAAAAGCATAATATATAAAAAATTCAGTGTTAGACCCAGATCAAGCATCTTAAGGAATAAGTTTACTTATTAAAAGAAAAAAAGGATTCATTTTCTCTACAAAGCAAGCCCCAATTAGATGCTCACATATAAGAGCTATAGCTTGTATGGTAGAAGAGATTTCTCACCCACCCTAGGTTCACAGCCAAGACTCCTCCAACAAGAGACAGATCAACAGAGAAAAGCATACACATTTATTTAATATAAATTTTACATGACACATCAGCCCTCGGTAATGAAGGCTTGAAGGAAGAGGGGAAGGTGTGTTTTCACACTTCAGTGCGATGAGGCAGGAACAGTCGTGCGGAAGTACAACTGCACAAAAGCCGCGTGACCTGATGGTAAGGAACCTTGATGAGCCCAGCCAGGCCTGTCTGCTCCGATTCTTCTTGGTGTCTCTGTGTCTCTGAGGACAAAGCTGTCCTTTTCCTCTGGGTATGGGGAGGGCCTCTCAGGAATGCAGCTTCTTTATGACCTGCTTCAGGAGAAGGTCAGAGAATTCTTCCATGACCTGCTTCAGGGTAGAAGGGAGGGAGAAGGTCAGAGGGACCCTCCTGTGTCTGGGCTTTTCTCAAATGTCAAGGTGCCATATTTTGGGCTAGTCTGTCCTGATCCCCATCAATCTGAAGCAGTGGTGTTTCAAAGCACAAGCAGTTAGGGGTGATTTCACCTCCTGGGGGCCTTTGCCAGTGTGTGAGTGTCGTAACTGGAGCGGGGGTGCCCCGGCATCTGGCGGGTAGAGGCTGGTGGAGCTGCTTCACCTGCTACAGCACCCAGTGCAGCCTTCGAAACAAAATGTTATGGCAACCAAGGTCGGCAGTCCTGCGGCTGAAGACCCCATCAGAAGTGAAGTGCCCAGGACATGTTCAGTACCAAAAACCACTTGGCACATCATTTAAAATGACCCAAGTAGCACGTTGGTTAACAGGCACGATGCTGAAGTGCAGTCCTTTCTGTCTATGCGATCAGCAACGGAGGTCGGCTGGCCATCATCCTTTTCCTTTCTATAACAAGATAACAACATAAAGCACAGATTAAGAAAATGCCAGTGGAATTGACCAAGACCCCAAAGTAGGAGGCCCTGTGTGGCCTGTCTTTCAGGCACCTGTAAGCCATCTGCAATGAATGACACTCTGCTTGGCCGTCACGGAAAGGACAAGTTTTCTGAAAGCTGCCATCTCTCTGCCAGACATTTCAACCTGCGCGTCTTCAAGCAAGATCATGCTGAATTATTAAAGAAAATCTTGTGCAATTCGCCTTTTCTCTCAAACTAATAGCATCTGTTACCTCCACTTAATATCTGAGTTGCGTCTCTTTCCCTTTCTTCCTCCTCCCCGGCAACACACTCTCCCCGTTGGTATGCTGCAATTATTCTGCCTCTACAGCCTCCATAAAATTCTCGTTCGTCCTCTCTCCGGGTTATCTCGACCTGAATATCCATAATTGATTCTCTTCCATTTTCTCCTGCCTACGTCCAATTCAATTTCAATCTGTGTGTTTGCCGAGATTAATCATCCTGAGGGACAACTTCCAAACAGTGTCTAATTTGTCTTCACCATAGTCCTCGAGAGTCAGAGGAACCGTGGGGTAAACCTGACCGAAGATCACGTTTTACAGAGGAAGAAAATGAGGAAAACATATTGAATTGCTGAAAGAACTGGCCCTGGAGCTCCGGTCCTGCGGTTAGCTGCCCTCTTGGTATTTCTTCCTGCTGCTGCTCTCAGGCTTATGTGCCCACTGAGCAGCTTGTATGGCTGCTGGAATATCTAGGGGGGCAGATAAAGAGAGGATCTTGAAGCCACGTTGAGAAACACATTATTAGTTCACGGGGAAAAGGCCGAGGTGATTGGGTTCCCAAAGAGAGGCGGGAGATGGGATGTTTCAAACAATGTGGGGCCTGTAAGGCAACATTGCCACTGTCACGGAGAGTTTGTGTGACTCTGAGTCACATCATAAGAACAAAACGTCCTTTAGAGCATTTCCTAATGAGTCTGGAAGGTAGGGAATGAGGAGCTATTCACTTTTTCTTCCTCTTCAGGCAGGTCTTTGTCTGCCATTCTGGTTTCTGAGGACTCCTTTGCTAATTCGAGTCTGGTGTATGTCATGAAATCTTCATTTAGCTTTTTCACTTGTCACTTCTATATCATTAGTGGAATGAAAGTCACAGAATCCTTGTAGATTAAGAAAAAGATAAAAGGTTATCTGTCGGCCGCTTGAGAGAAGCAGGATTATTATTGCCATTATAGGTGACGTGGCATTTGAAGGTTCCCTCCTGCAGGCCACTTGGTAGCCGTACCTTACACGGCACCTGAATAGATGAGAAGGAGGGCGTTGTTCCTGAAAAGGGCATGGGTTTCGTAGGGAAAGAAGCAGAATGCACATGAGGCGCAGCTTCTGGGGATAGGGCAGGATAAGAGGTAGCATTACTTTCAGCCGCACAGAAAGCAGAGATAACATCCATGAAATGAGTGAGAACCACCACGGACTCCACGATTAGGGAACAGCTATGAAATCACGAGGATGCTTTCCTCTTGGGCTTCTGAAAGACGTCCTCACTAAAGTAACATCAGGTAAATAGGAACGTATAAACGTTTTGTCATTTAAGGATTTTTTGAAGTATGCAAGATCTCTATCAAAAACCTTATGTAAATGAAATTTTAACAAGGAATAGCTATTCATATGATTCAACATAAGCAGAATTTTAATTCCAAATTCAAGACAGAAGGATTTTTTCCTCTTTCAAGTAATTTAGAAAAGTACTCATTTCATTTGTTTGTCTAGGTCTCTGTCTGAGCTTTCTGTCATTATAACAAAAACCTAAGATAATCAACTTAAAAAGTGAAACGGTTTATTTTTTATTATTTTTTAATATATGACAGTGGAATGCATTACAATTCATATTACACATAGAGAGCATGATTTTTCATATCCCTAGGTTGTATACAAAGTATATTCGCATCAATTTGTGTCTTCATACATGTACTTTGGATAATGATGTCCATCTCACTTCACCATCATTTCTAACCCCCTGCCCCCTCCCTTCCCCTCCCACCCCTTTGCCCTGTCTAGAGTTCAGCTATTCCTCCCAGGCTCCCTCTCCCTGTCCCACTATGAGTCAGCCTCCTTATATCAGAGAAAACATTCGGCATTTGTTCTTTGGGATTGGCTAACTTCATTTAGCATTGTCTTCTCCAACTCCATCCATTTACCTGCAAATGCCATGACTTTGTTCTCTTTTATTGCTGAGTAATACTCCGTTGTGTATATATGCTACATTAGTTTTATCCACTCATCTACTGAAGGGCATCTAGGTTGGTTCCACAGTTTAGCTATTGTGAATTGTGCTGCTATAAACATTGATGTGGCTGTGTCCCTGTAGTATGCTGTTTTTAAGTCCTTTGGATATAGACCAGTGAGAGAGATAGCTGAGTCAAATGGTGGTTCCATTCCAAGTTTTCCAAGGAATCTCCATACTGCTTTCCATATTGGCTACACCATTTTGCAGTCCCACCAGCAGTGTAGGAGTTTACCTTTTCCCCCACATCCTCACCAACACTTATTGTTGTTTGTCTTCAGCATAGCTGCCATTCTGACTGGAGTGAGATGATATCTTAGTTTTGATTTGCATTTCTCTAATTGCTAGAGATGATGAACACTTTCATATATTTATTGATTGATTGAACATCCTCTTCTGAGAAGTGTCTGTTCAGGTCCTTGGCCCATTTATTGATTGGGTTATTTGGTTTTTCGGTGGTTAGCTTTTTGAGCTTTTTTTATATGCCCTAGAGATGTGTGAGGGATAAAGATTTGCTCCCAGGATGTAGGCTCTCTTTTCACCTCACAGATTGTTTCTCTGGCTGAGAAGAAACTTTTTAGTTTGAATCCATCTCATTTATTGATTCTCGATTTTAATTCTTGTGCCACAGGAGTCTTATTAAGGAAGTTGGGGCCTAATCCCACATGATGGTGATTAGGACCTACTTTTTCTTCCATTAGACGCAGGGTCTCTGGTTTTATTCCTAAGTCCTTGATCCACTTTGAGTTGAGTTTTGTGCATGGTGAGAGATAGGGGTTTAATTAATATGGATTTCTAGTTTTCCCAGCACCATTTGTTGAAGAGGCTATGTTTTCTCCAATGTATGTTTTTGGCACCTTCGTCTAACATAAGATAGTTGTGATTTTGTGGGGAAAAGGTTTATTTTGAATTATGGTTTTGGAGGTTCAGTCCATGATTGACTGGTCCTATGGTTTGAGACCTGTGGTGAGGCAGCACATCAAGGTGGACAGATGTGGTGGAGCAAAATCACTCACGGCCTGGAGAAGCCAAAGTGGAAGAGATAGGGACCGCCCCCACCATGCCCTTCAAGGACAGGCTCCATTGACCTGGGATCTCTCACTACATCTTACCTCATAACATTTCTGGTGCTTCCCAGGAGTGCCAATCTGAGGGCTTATCCTCCAATACATGGGACCTGTAAAACCCCAAAATATGGCAATCTGCATCTTATTTTGGTTCAAAACCTTTAAAATGTTTGCTTACGTGTTATCAAATGGATAGTTAAAAACAGTCAAATTATTCATTACACTTTGAAGGCACTGAGCAATTATTAGTGAAATCACTAACAACTTTTACTTCCTGAATTAATTGATGACCCAAACAATGATGAACAGAGTAAAAACTTTTTTTTAAGTTCTCTGTTCGTGATCATGCACACATATGTGGTGATTTTATCAATGTCACTTGAATATTTTAATTTTAAAAGCTATACAAGTCACTTTTCTCACTGTGTTGGGGTGGAAGGAGCATTAGATTGTTTGTGGGTCTGTTCTGAGTTGTGGAAGTCATTGTAACAATCTCACAAAAATTCACAAGAAGCAAAATGTATTTTAATTCCTCATCAGCGGTTTATAACTTTTAGATGTATCTTTAAAAATAGAATTTCCATTATGTGAGGTGTTTCTACCAATTTAAGTCAAAATAAAAATCCCATAAATGATACTATTGGAGCTTTAAGTTACTCTGCAGAATGGCCAAGGATGTAAGGGCATAAATAAGACAATTTCTGAAGAATTAAAAGACTTTATACAAAATGAATGTAAAATAACAGATCCAGATAGTATCTTTCCACTCAGGTCTATTTCCAATGATAATCATTTCTTCAAAGGTTAAATTAAAATGCACACCTACAGAATATTTGTATGCTTAAAAAATTCATTAAAAGTGGGATATACCTTTCTCTTTGGCCAATTCCTTAATGAATATATTTGCATTTAATAATAGCTTCTCTCCTTTAGAGCTTTCCTGTTCATTTTCTCGGCCTTTACCCTAAGCAGCCAGATTTCCAAGGTTAAGACCAACAGCTTTGTGAAAAGGCCACAGGCTTGTCCTCATTAAAAAAAGAAAGAAAGAAAAAAAGAAAAACTCAAATGTCTTTTCTTATAGTTTATTTCAATGTTATTTCAAGCCTAAGGATCTTTATCATTCCAAACAGAAAACCCCAAGTTCTGTGTGGTAATGTGCAAAACTTTATTCTGTATTTTCTCCCTTTCAATAGACACACTTTAGCACAGTTCATTTCATTAAAACCCCAATGACAAGTTTCTATCTTTTTGTGTGTGTGTATGTTGTAAAGTATTTTTTAATTTTTTATTTGTTCTAATTAGTACAAGTTTATATATTAAGCGGTATCTTTTTAGAAAAGGTTATGTGAACGTAACCTCCAAGATTTTGAGTAAAGAAATAAGCTTACTTTTCCCAACAACTTGTATGTCACTGCTCATGAGCCATACAGACTTATGCCTAAATCACGGTGTAAGGAAAATCAGTCGTACTTACATCATCAGCTCCATTTCCGGAGTCCCCGGACTGTCCCTATAAGATGATGGCACAACAGGTGCTTTTTCTCACCAGCTTTGATAAATGATATGTCAGGGTCTGTGAGCTTCCTGATTCTTCCACATTCCCCTCTGCCCAAGGAGCTCCATGGCCAGCAATGGCCAGCAACTGCCAGCAACACCTGGTGCTGCCCAGGCACCCTGTGTCCAGGTAGGCCCATGCCCATTTGCACAGGACAGACGTCTCAGTGATGTGCTGAACGGTGTTTAGAGTTTTCTGTGCGTCTTCAGGCCTTAGCTGGGGATGTTCAGCAAAACTCACTCATGGCCTCCCCACTGACCTGGGCTTCCTCACAGCATGGAGGCTGCACTCTGAGAGCAACCAAGCCAGGACAATTAGGCAGAAACCTACTGCCTTTTGTGTCCTCGCCTCAGCAGTCACCTGCATCATTTCCTTCATGGTCAGCAGCTTGCTCAGATGGAGGAAAGGAATAGACCCACCTGTCTCTGTGAGGGCTGTCAGCACCACAGTGTAGGAAAATGTGTGGACTGGGAGATTCTGCCATGTCCCTTTTGGACCTCATAATTCACGATAATCATTGGGCTCCTTTCCTGTCTTACATCCTCCTGCAAACAATCTTGTGTCTAATCTAGTTAACATCTTTTTACTCAACCAGCAACACGGTTCTTCATATTCTACTGCAGGGACTGCTGGTCAGTGACAGAATCCTTTTGTGTCACCCCCTGCCCCCAAGTTGTTTCTAAAATCATGTCTAAGACCACTTCTTATAAATTAAGTCTTGCAAAGGAAAGACTATCCAATAATTATTTTATCTTTCGAGAATCTTGATCAGGGTCAGCAATCTTTTCATTAAAAGGATTATATAAATATTTAAAATATATAAATATTTGGGGCTTTGTTAGCCAAGAAGTAAATATCAGGGATAGTAAGTGTGTAGTCACATAGTTCTTTGATATTTAATTGTTTAAAAATGTAAATAATATTCTAAGCTCATGGGCTATAAAGACAGCTGCTAATTTGAATTTTGTTTTTAAACAGTTCACTAACCTTTGGCCTAGATGAAAGTTTATAAAGCCCACGAATCACTTTTCATTTGATTTTTTGGATGTGTATAAATGGTGAAAATCTGACTTTACATCTATAATGGGCAATGTACACATTCAGCTTAAAGCTTCCATTTTAATTGCAGCATAGTTTGATAAGCTTTTCATAAAAATCTGTCAATCAGCTTAGGTTATAAAACTAGGATGGGTATCCTAAATATCTGGCACAGGAAGAGAAATTAAAAAACAATCATAATTCCTTTTCATTTTCTTTCCTCTTCTGAATGGACCTTAGGTACAGAGGTAGGGTTACTCATTCTTTGTATTTCAAAATGCACTGTCATTACTGTTCTGTGCATAGATACTCTCATTTTTCTATCATCTATCTAGCTACCTATCTATCTATCATCTATATGCTTTAATTCACTTCTTCACTCCCTTTAGTTTCCTTTCCCCATAAACAACCATTCAAATAAATTTATATGAATTTGTATGTGATACTGCAAGATGTGTATTCTTGTTATGTGTATATACTTTTTATTTGCCTTGACGGTATTAACTTAGAGATGTGTGTCTGATCTTTGTCTTGGGCTTTCTTCACTGATCTCTGGAAAATGCATTCGAGTTGTTATGGTACATCTAGTCTGTTGTCTTAACTCCTTTATAAACACTTAATTGAATGCTTCACATCATATCTCTCCAGTTGTCCAGATTGCATCTGCTCCCAATCTCAGTATAAACAATATTGTGGTAAACATTTTTGTATAAGCCTTTATGTGTGAAAAAGCTTAGAAAATTCTCTCATGAATGGAATGGAGATTGGAATCCCAGGGACTCTTGGAAATGCAGACTCCCGTGAAATATTATAATTTCTGTTGTACATTTTAGGGACAATACACACTAAATGTACCGAAAAGAAGCAATGAGAACAGAGTGTAATGCCAATGCTTATTCCATGGGAACCATATCTACTTGCTTATATTTGATGGATATGACAGTCACTGTCTTGAAATGAGTATTATGGTACTTGAGTTCTTGCACAGCATTTAATAGTTGTTCCAGAGGTTACAATACACACTCAAAACTCTTCCCAGACTAGTTAGCATTGATAATGTTTTATTCCACATACAATATAGAAACTTTATAGCCAAATATGTGCATGTATTTCCATCATCATTTATGCTATTATTACAACACGTACTACATATATATCTGCTACACAACTCACGAACCAAAGCTATGATTTTGCTTTAAATAGACACATGCATTTTATAGAAACTAAGAGAGAAAAATAAACATCTACTTACCATTTCTGTTGTTTCACATTTCTTCCTAGAGGTTCAACTTTACTTCTAGTATCATTTCCCAATAGACTAAAAAACTTCATTTAGGTTTGCTTATGACAAATGCTTGCATTTTAAAAAAGCTAAAATGTCCTGATTTTGACCTTATTTTTAAGGAATTGGGTTTTTAGGCTTAAAAAAATCCATATTTTTATTTTCAACATTTTTTAAAAAGTTGATATATTGATTTTTTTTTCTTCAACACCTTGAATATGTTGTTCCAATGTCTCCTGGTATCCATAATTTTGGGTAAAAAGTCAGTTGTTTGGTGATTGCAGTTTTCCTATGTAATATGTTGTTTTCTTCTCGCTACTTTTAGAAATTTTTATTTAATAATTATGTCCTTATACAAGCTTTCTTTGAATTGATATTGCTTGAATTTCATCGATACATCTGTGTATTCATTTTCTTCAATTTCTTTACAGTTTTTGTTTATTACTTATTTGATTTTGTTTGCTTCATTTACTTCTGTAAATTGAATTATTGTTATTGTTCCACAGATGCCTGAGGTTCTTTTCATTTTTTAAAAAAAAATTTTCTTTGTTCTTTAGACTGGATAATTTCGATTACTCTCTTTTCAGGTTTAGTGACTCTTTACTTTGCTATGCCCTTTTTGCTACTAAGCTACTTCTGTGATTTTTATCCCAAATCAAATAATGTATTTTTCTAGAATTAAAAAATATTTTTGTCTCTTTTGTCTGCTGAGATTACATTTTAATGCCTTATGAGTATTTTCCTGTCATATCCCTTGCTTATAACTATGATAATTGTTTTAAAATTCTTAACTTCTAACACATTAGTCATCTCAACATTGAACTATGTTAATTGTGTTTTCTTTCAATACTGAATGACATTTTCCTATTACCTTGTATGTCACGCAATTTTCGGGTTGTTCTTTGACATTGTAAATGATATTGTGTTTGTATTTTGCGTAGTCCATGAAGAGCTTTGATACTTTTACTTAGCAAATAATGAAGACAAGATTCCAACTTGAAACTCCACTTCTTGGGTGTGAGCTTCATTCTCTGTTCTGATTTTCCATCCTTAGCTCTGCCAGTTGGTACATGCTCACACACACACAAAAGTTTACATAGAATCACATGCACAGAATTTGGGGCTCCTTCTCTCTGTTGGTTTCTTTTCTTGGATTCTTCTTTCATTTCCATTAGAAGCTCAGCATAACATTCCATTCTAATGGAATGTCAGCCACTTAGCATCACTGCAGTCTTCCCTTAGGCAAAAAACAAAGCAAAACAAAATTAAAACAAACAAATAACAACAACAACAACAACAACAAAAACCCAAACAATTGATCATCTAGAAGTTCCCGGCTTTTGGTGTCACAGTGCAGTGTGTTAAAGTGGGTTTCACTGAGTACAATTAGGGTTTTGCTTGCTTTTTTCCATTTTCTTTTTCCCCTCATTCCTTCCTTTTCTTTTTTCTTATTTCTTCCTTCTCTCTCCTCCCTCCTCCTTTGCTGCCTCCATCCATTCATTTTTTTCTTTCCTTTGTTCTGTTTTCCTTCCCTTCTTCCTTCTGTCTCTCACCTCTCTTGCTCTCTTGTTCATTCTCTCTCTCTCTCTCTCTCTCTCTCTCTCTCTCTCTCTCTCTCCACCTGCTTCCCCCAGTCTTCACAGTTGACAGCAGAAGGCTAAGAAGGACCTGGTAGAAGATTCCAGTTTATGAAAATTTAAGATGATAATAAATCATCCTTTGAAGTCCAACAAACCCCACAAACTTTTGTGTTTATTGTAAATAAAGTGATACTGGAATTGGATAAAAAATTAGGTACCCAAAGCACTTTTAAAACCATTTATTCATTTCCATTTTGTGAGCTGAATATCAGGAAGAAAACAAATGTTCTTCATATCTAAAGTTTTTAATATTTTTATTTCAATAATATTATTTTTAGTATTACATTTTAAAAATGTCTCTGAGAATTAAAAAAAAAACATAATTGCAAATGTTGTCACAGTCAGATCACCTCTAATTTTCATACTGTCATGAAGTTTTAATAGCTAGACCTTGGTACACTTTTTTCTCTTAAAATTAGAAAAATAATTGTTGAGAAACTTAGGGTAGAAGAATAATGTAGTTAGTGATTTCTATAAATAAGCAGAATTCAAGAGAGTAAGAATTTAGCCTTAGCAAAGACTGATGAATAAGAGATTTTTATCCTCCAGAATGAGATCTGAACATGATTATTTCCCCAATTTATTAGGAAAGTGGAAATTAATTAAAAGATATCTGCACTAGATTTTCTTCAGGCTTAGTCAATTAGAAATGGGCATGGTATCCAAGAACAAAATTTCTACTTATAATTAGATAATGAAAACAGAAGGAATGGTTCTCAATAAAAAGGAATGAGTTGGAGAAGTATGTGATTGTATCTCTGATGCTAAGAGTGTACAGTGGCAAGACAAGGGGCATGAGAGAGATCCTTGTGCATGTATATCTTTGCATATATATGTGCATAAAAACAGATGTGCCTGTTTATCATATATGTATGTGTGTGTGTATAGTGAATCCCCCCTTCTACCCTCCTTTTCCTTGTTCCTTTCCTGTTTGACTCTTTTGGTCTTCATCCTATTATTTCTTTTTTAAATTGTTGCATGATGGTTACATATAAAGTTGGAATGCATGGTGACATTTTCATCCATGCACGTAGGATGTTGGTCAACTTTACTCCCCACGTCTCCCCCTTTCCTTCCCCTCCTCCCTCCTCCTGTACCCCACCTCTACTCTACTGGTACCTGTATATTTTGACTTTTTTGAGCCTTGTCTAAATCAGACTTTATATGATTGATTACAAGTCTCAGATCTGCCTCTGCTCCCAAACTTGGGCTTCTCCTACTCATCTAAACTTTGGCTTTCAGCTTCATTACACATATTCTGAACTTCGTTTTCCTTCGGGGTGTACATCCTGATCAGGGTCCTTGCTTCTGACTTGTGCTCAGCCCCTCACACAACTCAGAGAAGGCAGCTGTGTCTTTTGGCTGTGCCATCTCATGATCCTCTCTTGAGTCTCTCTAACTCCATTTCCTGCCTCTCATATTCTGTCCTTGTCTTTATCCACTGTGATTTCAGTACCATGTGCCTCTACCCGGGTAGAAATCTTGGCATGTCATTAACCTGATGGGCCAGAGAATTAGAAGAAACTAAACATAACAATGATCATAAATACTCTCCCAATCATATAATATAATCATATCTCTCTCTCTCTCTCTCTCTCTCTCTCTATCTATCTCCCTCCCTACCTACCTACCTCTATCCATATGTAGTATTGAAGTTTCTTGGCTTATTATTCCTGATGATGTGGTTCAATTTTGAAGTTTAGAATTTAGAAAACACTGCATTGTCAAACTGTTGATATTCAGTGCTTTTCATACACATCACTAATATTATGTGAATATTGATTATTGTCCATGGGCTGTTACCCGGTGCATGCTCTAGCTCACTGTGGGGTGACGCTACCCCTGAAGGATGTATACTGTGAGTCACAACCACCAAATAGATGGTTTGAGATGGAAGAAAGCAGAGTCAGGCAAGCACTGGAGTCCTGAGGAGCTTGCCTGCCTCCCATCTTGACTTTGGCTTTCACACTTAACGAAGTTCTTACTCTTCCATTCACTCATTATTTGTGATATTAGATATCTCGGTGCTGTGGGTCTCTGAGTAGGAAAACTAGAACCTGGTCTTGTCTTGGCCTTATCTTTGGGAGGAGCAGAAGGGAGACTCTGTGAGATGGTCTAAATACCATTCAAACAGAAAGGTGAGTAACTCAAGCAGAAACCATGGATGGACATGAAGGAGTCGTCCCTCCCTGGCAACCTGCTTCCGTGTAAAGAGACCCTGATTTGGGTCTTTCTCAGACTTTGTAGGTGCCCTATCTTTTGGGATGAACCAAGAGGCCAACCTCCATAATGAGTGGTCATTGGTAAAAGCGGGTGACTGGTCCAGAGAAGTGCAAAATCCTACCTCATTTCAAACAGCTGTGTGCACCAGAAGCCACCTATTCTCCCTTTACGCAGGGATCCAAAAAGGAGGAGGCAGGGCTAAGGGGGACGGTTCCTAGTCCAAGCTGAGAGGCTCCGCCTGGGAGGGCAGTAGGTGGTGAGTGGGATTCTCTAGCAGCTTGGGGAGGGGCAGAGGCTGTGTGCATGCATGCGTGCCACCGAGGCACAAACTGGGGCATGTGCACAGCCCCAGGGCAGGTCACAGGAATGCACCTGAAAGCCAGGATCCTGCTTCCCATGGCAGAACCCAACACTTGGATGCACTGGAGCCAATTGCTAGAGTTACCTTAGTTCCCTCCTTTTCAGAGTAAAATCTGAGTGAGAGAAATGAAAAAACTACACCAGAGTGTTGACATCAGGAGAGAATTTTAACTTTCTTTTCTTTCTTTCTTTTTCTGAAAGGATAAATAAGCCTTTAAGAATATGCTCATGTCTGTACACATACCTCTTAACAAGGATGCTGCTGCCTTCTATCCTTAGGGCTGATGATGCTACCCCTGAAGGAGTGGATGCTTTTGATTTGCTGTTTTTTGCTGATTTTTTCCTCCCCTCACCCCTCCCCTCTCCCCCTTCCCCCCTCTCCTCCTCCGTCTCCTCTTCCTTCTTCTCCCCCTCCTTGTGGAGATAAAATAAAGACAAAAATCTGCTCAAGTGCTCATATCACCATCTCTGTAATGTGGTTTCAAGGTCCTTGGAGTGTCTTGTAAATGCAAGTTTCTTCTGAAATGGCTGCTGTTAAAGTGTCCATTTATTATGAAGTGCATTTTTATTTATTGGTTGTTGGCATCATCGATGGAATTTAAAAACGATTCACCCATAGAAGGAGATTCATTGTTTCTTAAATGTACATGTTTACATTAAAGTTATAAGAACTTCACGTAAGTTTTTTTTTTCCTTAACACTTTGACTCTTTTGGAGCTGACAAACACATTTGGAGTGACCTGGTCTTGGTTCTTTCATTCCTTTTGCTTAGTCACAAAGTATGAACCACATCAGATGGTGGCCATTCAACTCCCGGGGAGACAAGACCACAGCTGCTCTAGTGATTCATCCCATGCTCAGCACACCAGACTGCTGGGATTCCTTATGCATACCTGGAAGTTTGAACTCACTCCTTATTTTTCCCCTCCTTTTTCCCACAGTCTGAAGGCCTCTTTACTCTAATAGCCCTTAATACACTTGAAGGTAGTTATTAAGTGACCATGGAACATTCCTTAAGGCAACCAATCTTAAGCATTTAACCTCTCTCCTGCATCCCACTTTCCATTCCTTCTCTCTTGTGCTTATTTTAGTGTATGGATTAGTTATTAAAAAATTATTATACATCTTCATATTTTCCAAAGCACTTTAATTCCATGTTCTCTTTCATTAGATTCTTCCAAGAACCTGGGATACTCAGGGATATGATGCGTTCCTATGCTTCAATCACAGAGGAATGACTTTGGGAGCAGAGTGGAGTGATTCTAAAGTGCAGCATCAGTTGGAAAAAAGTCAGATATGAGAACGTAAAATAAGGCCATGTCTGTGTATCATGATTTCCTAGCAATGTGAGATAGATAGGCATATGTACCTACAGTAACTTTCCTCTTCCAATTATCTTATTTTCACATCAAAATCAAGCCTTACTTTGTCCCAGACTGTTCAGTGGACCCTAAATGTCACTGTCACAGAGCTGGTGCACAAATGCACTTGGTATGCTGGGTGTGCACGTGTGGGTCTTTTCAGTGAAGTGAGTTGTGAATCCACATTGGGGCCACTAGTCCTTGCTGCTCTTCCCTTGACCTATCTGCCTGTGTCCTTCTTCCACTGGGTACACATCGGGAAGAGGAGATTCACCTCATCTGTGGGTAAGAGGACAGGGATAAAGTTGGACCCCAAAAAGCTAAAGATACTCAAAGAAGTAAGGCATATTCCCCTTCTTCACCCTGAGAAATGCTGAATATGAGCTGAAAGTTGGAAGTTTTGTGTTCTACTAAAAAAAAAAAAAAAATATCTATGTCTGTCTGTCTGTCTGTCTGTCTATCTATAATTTGCAAAGGTCCTTCCTGAAAAAGGACCTGATCAACCCAGTCCCTGAAGGTTGAGGTTGTTGGGACTCCTTGAAGCTGTGATGATACCTGCTTGGCAAGTCCCCTCTGAGCTGGGTGTGACCTCTCCAGATGGAGAAGCAAGAAAGCTTACGAGGCCAGGAGGGCTTGGGGTCAGAAACCAATGGCAGAATTTTACCCGATCCCCAGTCCCACAAAGAAAACAGTCTCTTTTTGAAATTGGAAACTCCGAGGGAAGATTTATGAGCCTTTGGGTTTATGAAACCATCTGGTGCCCCGGAGTTTGCAGGCCAGTCCCCATTGACAGTTCAAAGATTGGGCAGGTCCCCTCTTTTCCTCCTGGAGTGGTCAATTCAGTCTCCGCATTGAGACCTGCGGCTAGTCTTTCAAACATACTAGACAACTTGTAAACCTCAGCAGGATTTGGAGTGAGGTACCTGTTACTTTTTAAGGGCAGTTTTACTGTCGATCACAGGCTGCATTAGGGAGTCCGGTTGATGAGGTCTGAATTTCCACTCTGCTTAGCGTCCTTTGCAGGAGCCCTGTGTAATTTGGGTTTTGTTTTGACAGTTGGTGACCTTTGACCCCTCTGAGTAAAATGTTTAGGCTGAGGAAGACGGAAAAGAGCTTTCAGATGGGATATTTCCAAGTTCTTTCCAGCGAGGGCAATCTTCCCCTCCGCATAGCAAACCCTTATATAGAAATGGTTCTCAGCCTCCATCGAGAGTGCTGGTGTTACAAATCAGATCAAAGCCTTGCTTAATATGTTTGAAAAATGCACATCCGCATTGCAGAGCAAAAACATGTTATGGAAATCAATAAGATCATATTCAGGCAGCCCTCACTTCAAAGTGAATCCTAGGAGTGTTCTCAATTTCAAAAGAAAATGGAGAAAATGAGAACAGGGTGCCTAAGTTTTCTCTGCTTAATTCTATTTGTAACTGAGCTGAGATCTCCAATGTCTCTTTACTGCCTTTCCAAGGGTCCCTGAGAACCGTGGGCGTAGGGCAAGCTGCTTATTAATTGCCTGCACCTGTGATAGTCCAGTGCACTTAGGTGACAAGAGCCGTGGACTTTCTTCCCTGCTGAGCTTTGAAATGCACTTTATTTATGTTTTATTGGAGGAGTTGCATGCAGGGAGAAAATATCTAGCGAGAAACACAGAGGTGATGTAGATTAACCTTTTAGAATCTTTCAGTCCCAGAAAATTGTTTTGTATTGGTAGGTTGGTTTTCCATTACTGGTCACAATATTTGTTGGGCACCATTGGATGGTTGCCTGTCTTCCTGAGACAAGGCATGATTATACATTTAAACTACAGACCTTTGGGGGGTAGGGCTGTTTTCTTTGACATATTGAACTGACATGTTTTATGGTAACATTAGAATTTGAAGTTATGTGTGTGATTTTACATATTTAATTATTTAGTGTACAATGGCAAATGGGCAGACACCTGTATCATGCATACATTATCTAATTTGCCAGAAAGCACATACCCCTATAGTGATGGAAAGATCATATAAAATCAACTTTCTAGATAATTCTGTCACTCAGCTTCTCATGACTGTGATCAATTTACTCATCTGCAACGTCTTCCCCACCGTTGTCTCAACCGGTCAAAGTTTATGTGGCAGGATGACACGGCTTGAACTAAGTTTGGCTGATAATACAGTCCTCTGTCCAGGAGATGGAGACACCAGGTTGCCCAGGTCAGATCTGCTGAGCCAGTTGTCAGAGTTGGTCCTGGGTCTGAGCCATGTGTGGACTGGACTTGGTTCCCAGTGCTGCATCCCATGTCAATTGCGAACTCAGAAAAGACAGGCCTCAGAGGCTTCAGCCAGGGGTTTCTTGGAGTTCACTCTTAGATCATCCCCCAGACGCAGCTCACTGAGGAAGGGGAGTCTCCGGAGTGTTGTCAGAGTGACTTTCCATTCTCTGAAGAGGTTCTTCTTCCACCACTCAGGAGCTGATCTGTGCGTAGGCAGCCGGACGTAGACAGCTTTCTGTCCCACATTGGCAGGAACGAAAAGGGCTCTTTTAAGCATCATCCAGTGAATACAAAGAATGACCCAGGACTCTGGGTCACCTTTCACTCCCTCCTCCTTTTCTATTCCCATAACGTGTCTGTCACCCCTTTTCTCAGACTCCTTCCAGCCATCAGGGTCTTTTACCTGACTCTCATGTCAACAGCTAAAAAGAGATTTTTGAGTTTGGACAGAAGTATCAACTCCATTTTTTTTTTAAGCCAGAAACACCAAAATAAACTCTATCCTGAAAATTACTGCCCTTACATATGATGATTGGGCTTGATCAATGGTTCCCATTGTTTTTTTTTTTTTTTTTTTTTTANTTTCATTAAAACCCCAATGACAAGTTTCTATCTTTTTGTGTGTGTGTATGTTGTAAAGTATTTTTTAATTTTTTATTTGTTCTAATTAGTACAAGTTTATATATTAAGCGGTATCTTTTTAGAAAGACATATTTTCAAAAAACTTCATATGACATGACTCTCAATTGCCGAGTTAGGTAATTACTGAAATTGTGATACCATCCCCTACACACTTCGAAAGCTATTTAGTTAAAACTTTTTATTTATTTCATCAAGAAAGGACCCAAAGAAATTCTTCTCAGAGGTTCAAGTTGGCAGCCTGGGACTTTCTTTCTGATGTTAGGAATCAGGTCCTCCTCCTCACACAACACATCGTGAGATCTGGACCAAGTTTGCTGCTCTTCCCTGTCAAAGCTTCACCACGACGTCCTCTTCATGTTTTCCGACCACTAAATTTCAGCAGAGCAAACCCACAGTTTGCTTTGAAATCATTACAAGAGTTTTCCAGCCCTGACCTCTTGATGGTTGGTTTGAGAATTTTTACTGACCACACATTTCTGCGTGAGCCCACATATTAAGACTTCTCTGCAATGTTATGGTCAAAGTCTTGGTCAACTTGTTTTCAAAGGGGGTTGGAAGCTGTATTTTTAGTATTAAAGTGACCCCTAGGTCCTGGGTAAAATGCAGATCATAGAAGAGAAGACATGACCAGTAAAGAAACTTTAGCCTTTGGCCCAGAAATGTATCTTGATGGGTCTGATTTCCACAGAGAGTCTTAGTACAATAAAACTGATACCAAGAATTTTTCTCACAAGTTTATACTATTGTTTCTTAACAACATTTGAGTACCACTGAAGCATTAGAAATGATCTTTGGATTCTTGAAATTCCAAATATTTAGCCTTGCAAAATACTCTCAATAAGCAATTTGGAATTTTTAATCTGGAATAACTGAACTAAATGAGATAGTAGATCTGAAATCCTCTGTGATTCGTAATTTCCATATGGACAATTAGTCATTGATGTTTCTAGCTTGATAATATTCTTTGGCTTCCAGGGAGCAAGGTTCAAGTTAGGTCAGTGTTACTTGGATGGGGTGCAGACTGATAATTGACTCCATTCATGTTTCTGTGTCCCAGAGGTATCTGTTGGTTTTGCTATTCAGCAATGTGTTCACACTTACTTCTGAGCAAAGTTCCTCTTTTCTGACATGGATTCTCCACTTGAATCCATGTTTTTTTGGGTGCAGCTGTTCCTGTTATCCAATTCCATGGATCTTAACCTGACCAATCAGAATCCACTGTGATTAGTTCCTGGGTGGACATATAATGCTGCTAGATCATTTAGAATCATCTATGGGACTTTTACTAGCTAGAACTGCTGTGGGGTGTGATCTTATAGATTCTATTAGTTATGTTTGCTATCACGTGTGGACAACCCGATAATGAAGTCCACATGGAGGACAGAGACACATTCCTGAGCACCAAGTTCAAGTTCCTGTATCTAGCCATGCTCAAATTCAGTTTCAGTGAGCTTCTTAGCTGCGTGCTTCAGGGAACATCACCACCGTTTTCTAATAGTTCCAGAGAAGTTTCTGTCACTGGCAAACCAGCACTCTGGCTTATTCTTATTCAAGCAGTTATGTTCCCTTGGGGATGCCACCTAACTATTCTCAGATTGGGATTTTCCATTTGTAAAGTTAAATTGTATGATTTAGGATTCAAACAGAAAGCAGAGGGCTCGCTGAAGTTAAAATAGTGCCAGGAATGTTTGTGAAAGGCGTGGGAACTATTGGTCCCATTGGTATCAAGCAGCCAGTGTTGAATGACCTGATGTCGCCTTTGATCCTAAATGGAAAAGAGGAGGTGTTTATCTGGAACCCAGTGTATTGAAAGAGCAATGCCTTGCACCGGGGGCAGACTTAGTGGGAGGGTGTCAAGGGATGCATTTGCTGGATTTTGTCTCCTTCCCACCAAACAGGAAGGAGGACTTCCCACTCACTGAACCCAGCAGGAAGGGAGAGGCGAAGGTGCCTAGTGATGTGGTTCACAGAACATGCCCAGGGAGGCAGAGGGTGGATGGAGAGAGGGAGATGAATCTGGAGGGGCATGGCAGAACTTGACTCCTATTTCCAAAATTAAATGGGAATTGAAGGAATTGGAGTGAGGTGACTTGGGGGTTCGTTGGGATTTCTTTATGCATATATAAGAATGGAAAGAGGAGGGAAATTGTGAAATTTGTTTTGCAATCCTTTTTTCTTCACATTTAATATTCCAGGTGACTAGGAACACCCATAGTTTGGTTAAAGACTTAGTTCTTTGAATGATGGGAAAACAAAAGCCAACTAACTTACTTTGTTAAATGAGATAGTTCAGTTGCTTAAATTGTACTTGAAAGGTTCTTTCAGTAATTAGAGTGGGACTTGATCTGTGTTAATTTTGTAAATGGAGGGGGAGGTCATGTTCTTTTATATACAGTGGAGTTACATGGTTTTAACTTGTTCAACTGCACGTGCTTATAAAAATGAGAGCAGAAAACAGACCAAGAAATTTCTTTTTACAATACAGCTAGTAAATGCAGACTTGGCATTTCATTTGGTTTCTCCACTGAAGGAACAGCCATTGTTTCAGTGTTGGGGGAGCAGCTGACGGTGTGAGGCTTGCTGCGAGATAGTATGCACAAAGCCACACACGCTGTTCTTCACGGGTGATTCAGGAATGTGCAAGAGTAACTTTGTGCAGTTTTCCCCCACTGACTTAATTGTTGAGTAAGATGCGTCTCCTCCGCATGGTGCAATAGAATACCCAGGGAGAAAATAATGCTTTTGCATAATGATATGCAGGTCTTATTAATTTAGAAAATGCTTGTTCAGTTTCTGTTCTCTTGTTAAAACAGTATCCTTATAAATGCCTAATAAAAGCACACATGTGTTAGCATTCAGAGGAACACGATCCCTGTCCTTTGGTGGCAGTGATAGTGTGTCTCCAGAAAAAGAAGCAGGTCCTCTCCTCTGCCCTGGGTACCCCCCTCTCCTGGGCCCTGTTTGCAGGCAGGTGAACAGAAGGCCACGGGCAGAAGGGCTTGGCCTTGTGCACTGAGCTCGCTGCAATTCTGCGGCCCCCCAGAACTTTATTTTGGCAACTGTGGAGCCCAAAGTGTAGAAAGTCTTAAGATTTTATTCAGCCAGACGTTTCCCCATGCATGGCTCAGCATGGCATCAAGGAGAGACCTCCTGCAGAGGAAGGCAGCCTCCCCTCCTGGTCCTCTTCACAAACCGAACCAGAAGTCTTACCTAACGGTGGAGATGCACCTAAAGAACGTCTTCTATTGGCCGTGCTGGAATGCCCACCCATGTGGGAAGGCAGGCCAGTCATTAACCAGAGGATTCACTGCAGATGCTACTCGGTGACAGGACAGTGTCCCCATGAACATTTGCACTGGTGCCCTGCAGTCCTTATGCTCATGGGAGAATTCAAAGGTTTAGGATTTGACCCAGAAAAAAAATGTTCAGCTTATACCACTTATGAGAAGCATGAATTTTGGTTTCACTCTGAAAAAAGCCATTTTCAAAGAAAAGAAAAGAAAAAAAAAACCCAGCAATTTTCATTTTTGAGTTTCCATTACTGTGGGAGCTATTTCATAGGGAATGTCTTGTTTTACAGCTGGAGAGAGTATCTCTTGCTTGCTTCCCGCATCCCTTGTTTATAAATTTATTGATGTCTTAAATTCTAATTTTAGTTTCCTTGAATCTCACACAGATTGGTTCACTTCTTTCCTAACTGTGCCCCAAACAGACCCGTCTGCTGCCTAGATAACCAGCCATCTAGCACATGTGCAGACCCCACCTCCACCTGGAGTACAGACTCCACTCTGCAGCTCCAGACAGTGCAATGGAGTCTCCAGTCTTGGATGGTGTCCAGGGTCCTGCCACCTGGTTCCTGGGTCTCCCTAGGACTTCCCTGGCCCGCGGGTCAGGCTCACTCCGGTCCCTGCCTCTGCCGTCTCTTGGTCCTGCAGCCACACTGAACACGCCAGGGTCCTGCTCCGTCAAGCCCTCTCTTACTTTCCCTTGTCTAGACACTTTTCCCTGTATTCCTCCTCTCACCCATTTCTCTTTGGGTTTTAGCTCAGGTAATCACTATCAGCCCTTCAGATCACGTTCCCCTGTTTTGGGCTCAACTCACCTGTAATGGTTAATTTGAATTGTCAGCTCGATTGGATTGAGATGCAGAAGATTAACAGGCTTCTGGATGTGTCAATGAGGGCATGTCTAGGGATGACTGGCATATGGGATAGCCAACTAGACTCTCTCCCTAAGCATGGGCAGCACCATCCAATAGGATGTTGACTTGAACGGAATAAAGTTGGCAGAACAAGCTCACTTCTTCGAAATGGGTTCTAGATGCTGCAACCATCTGAGGATACAGGACTCTCACTTCTTCCCTCTTCCAAAGCGGACTCTGCCGGTGATTCTCCAGAAGCCTTGGATCTCAGACTAAGGTAGCGGTGGATCCCTCTGGGGCTTCAGCCTCTGGGCGGCACAGCTACTGGTTCTCCCAGCTCTCCAGCCTGCAGACGGCCACTGTGGGCTACGCAGCTTCTGGTCCTGTAAACCAACCTAATAAGTCCCTTTATAATCAGACCTCCTGCTGGTTCTGTTCTAGAGAACCCTAATACATTGCCCCTCCTTCCACTGTCAGGATGCTGCCGGAGACCACAATGGCTTGTTCACCTATCAGTCTTTTCCTCCAGGACATAAACTTCCTGAAATCAGTGATCCCCCCTCCTCTGCCAAGGTGCATTCACTTTGTAGTACAGAATCGGGCACAGGGGAGGCGTTCAACAAATATTTGTTGACTACGTAGACATTTTGAAGAAAACACCGTGAGAGGTTGAGTCCCCTGCCTAATGCGGCGGCACCTGGGTCAGAACCCAGGCGTTTTAGATGAGCCAGGTCTTATTTACCTGCCTGGCTGCCGGGAGAGCAGGGATGTGGTTGGTAAGCTTGGATTATGTTGTCTTCATTTTTTTTTTCTCTTAGGAAAAATATTTTGAACTCTGTTTTAAATTGTGAAAGTTAAACCTTAGCACAAGTTGATCCATTTTTTGTTGACATCATGAGAAAAAGTGACTTACCAGCCGTGGATTTACTCTTGAGTTCCCTGTGATAACAAAACATGTCTTAAAGTGCACTTGGAAGAGTATGCTTGCTTAACGATTAATCTGCATGTTCCGAAAAAGGTGATCAAATCTAAAATCCTCTTCTGAAAATGATCATAGACTACCTTTAATTTCTATGTTGACTTTTATATTAAGATTTCAAGTATTTTTTTTTAAAAAATCTCTTAATTTTTCTTAAAGATTTCCTTGAAAGATGTTTTTTAAATCATTGACCTTTGCATCTGCAATACCAAGAAAACAGAGGGCATTTGTTACCCTATAATCTATTTCTATCAGCAGAGAGGGGAATTACTGGGCTAGCAAGCATCTAGGATGGGGAAGAGGGGTGTGGTCCATGCTGCTCACTAGTTAATGCAACTGTGGAGTTTATTGATTCCCAGTCTGAATAGCAGTAGGTAATGGAGGTGTAACGGTTGGCTCGAGCTTCTAGTTAGTCGCCACTGATATTTGTAAACACCTCTTTGGTTATTAGCAATTTCCCAAGATTACAGCTTGTCTGAAACCAAAGACAGGGAGGGAGAAACAGCCCTCTTTACTCTCTTCAGATCCTGTTTTTCCAGGGCATTTCTAATGAGACCAGCATAATTTGGCAGGTAGACACATTCCTGCCTGGCTGGCTGGGGTGTGGGGATTGGAGCCTGCTTGGCTTGGAACTCAGGAGGGATTAGTACTTGGATGTGCTTCTGGGAGGTACTTGTTTCCGATGGGTGCCATTTGACCTCCAGAGTGATGATGGAGTTGTGGGGTTGGGGGTCTTTGGGGAACCCAGGGAACCTGGATTTCTTACAGGGGGAGGTTTGAGAATCAGTGGTTGAGGAGAGTTTTATTTTCCAGCACAGTTTGAATATTAATGGAGTTTCTGCTCTCCCCCTCAGTTCTGTGTATGCGTTGTGTAACTTTCCCTGGACATTCCTGTGGAAAATCGATTCAGGCAGCTGTGATGCCACACAAGCGGGGTCTTTTGTGATAGTAACAGTGACGGTCTCTGAAGGTCTGTTTGCTGAGAGTTGAGAATGTTGGGCTCCACCACACCACCCCTCTTTGTTTGCTTATGTAACTGGCTAGTTATGGCCTCATTAAGTTGGTAAACATGCGTGAGCTTAGGGCTGTCTTCAGTCTCTCCCTGATGCCTGTGATTTACCACGGCTGCAGAGACAGGCATTTGGGTAATTACAGCAAAGATTTAAATGACTCGTGAACGTGGAAGAAAATTCTGTTAAAGTTCACGGTAAAGATCAAGTTGGCCTTGAGTATTAGCAATAGAATACTGCACTTCCATCTATGAGGTGCTCCAAACAAAAGTAACTTTGAAAGAGTTGTTTCTTTTACTGATTTAGGCCATTTGCAAATAGAGAACTAAAAGGAATACCCTTTGTGGGGAGAAACACACCGGGAGTGGTGTTTTCACTAAGAACTTAAGAATTACTGTTTATTGTCAAATAAATAAAAATGCAGCATGTACCACTCTGCGCAGAGACTCTTGATACATCAAGAGTTTCATAAGTGAGTTCTTAAATGATACTCTCTTTTGGTGAGGTAAAAATTGCACATCCCTCTTGCCTGGAATAAACTTGATTTGTGTATCTGAATACCTTGATAATCTTATTTAGTAGCAAAATGAATTTACTCATGATATTAAACAGGTGCTACCAGCAATAGACAACTTTGTTTTTGAACCAGTTCTGCTACTTGTGCTAATCTGACAATAAGGAAGTCAAAGAGCAAGGTGGGTGTGTGAGTTGATAGGGAGAAGGGTAACTGGAGCAATAAAGTCATTTGTTTCTCCCCTGGTGACAGCCACTATCAATGAGTTCTCAGTGGATAGCCCCTGTGGAGGCAGAAACGAGGGGTTTGCAGGCTGTGGTGTCTTGGAAAATTCCTTACTGTTTACTGTCACCATTGGAAACAGAAGATCTAGAAATCCTGGCTGGAGTCACCACCAGGCGGCTGATCATCCTGGGACAATCTGTCCCAGTGTGAGAACTGGTCCCAAGGTACTATGAGACAAAGAGGCAGACAGGCCCAGGATTGCTGAGGGGGTGCACTTGGGTGGCTTACTGGCAGAAGTGTGGTCCTAGGTGGCTGCAAGGTGCGTGGGTCAGGAGGAGGGCCTTAAAAAGTAGTCAGGACAGAAGTGACTTCAGCCTGGCTGGTTAAGCTCATGTCCAGGGTACCAGGCACATTCCTGGGGCAATGGAGCCAGTGTTTGGGTTGTAAAGCTCCACATACCCCTCAACAGTCTCACTTATTTATATCATGCTGGGAGCTCTGTGGGGAAAACCAACCGGAGATGCTCAGGGGCAGTCATGGCCGTTAAGAATGGAGGAGGCTGCAGGCCTCGCCAGCTGGATGCCCACTCTGACCGTTACTCGGGCTCCCGTCGACAGCACCCTTTCTCCCATAGCTCTGTGAGTGCCTCTAGGCTGGCAAACTTTGAAAGTGCTCTTTCCAAATCCTCGTGGTTAATTTAGGTTTTAATTATAAATTGGACCATGCCTTGAACTTTCCCAAACAATAACACTGTGTCTTAGTAAAAGGCAAAATGGATTTGGGGCCCTTGAATGACTGTGAGCGGAGAGCAGTCCATGGCTAGGCTCATGTTATATGGCGTCACTCATGCTGTAGTGCACTAACTTACTCCAATGGGTTTTCACTTATCTATTGGGAACCTCTTGATTCGGCAGTGCAGTATTTCCTCCATGGGATACAACTGTATTTTATACCCTAATGGATAATCCAATTTCACAAGGAAAACAGGGTACATGATTGGAAAAGACTTCATAGAATATCTTCTTTATGATCACAGACAATTTTAGATTTGAAGGGGAGTTTTTGGAATTTCCCATGGAGACCCTCTGCAAGGGTTTTGTACGGACCCTAAACATCCACATAAGTGACTCCCATGTAATTAACTCTCCAGCTGTTGGGATGCTCTCCATTCCTTTGATGCACACTGCTGGTGCCCACAGCTTGCCGAGCAGTCACCCATGGGGGCCTGAGTGGCTTGTCCATCACAGCTTCCTTCTGGTGAGTGGTGCTCATGAGGGGGCGGCTTGGCTTCACAGTGGTTTATGCCTATGGTGCTTGCTATTGTGTTTATATGATGTGATGAAATCCTACACAATTCCATGGTGTTTGAGTGTGATGAGATAACCATTTCAATCAGAACTAAAGTTGAATACTTGGGTAAGACCCTCAAATCTAAAAACCCTGATTTCTTTTGAATTAGGAAGGATCTACCAACTCTATTATAAAGTTTAAAGCAATCGAAACCTCAGGGTCTGTTTGCAGGATGATTTTCTAGTTTGTGTGAATCCTTTTAATTGAAAGAGACAATCTGGAACTGAGATGATGCCTAAGGAGTTTGACTTTCGGATTACAAAAGGGGCTGCCTTTCAGATCCACCTTTCAAGGCAGAGGCCAGGACCACACAGAGAGAAGCTTTTGGGTTTTTGTTTTTACATTTGGTGGTTAGCATCCTTGTCTCTGAAGACCAGTGCTGAGCACCCTGGTGCAGAGCCTCTGCATGTTGACTGGAGACTTCCTCTGGGATGGTTGTGACGGACATGTGCATTGTTAAGTTCTGATGATGTTGCAGGAGAAAGAGTTAAATTTATTTGACTTGGTGCTTCACAAGCATTTTGGACTTCACACACAACTCTTTCATGTTTTAAGAGAACTAGAATTCTAAGGTAAAATTTGTGTTTCTCTACTCTTCTGTACCACTTGTGAAATAAGCAGCACTGTTAAAAATTATTGTATGCTCACTGTGGGGACGAAGGTAACTCAGACTTTTTTTTTAAAGAGAGAGAGAGAATTTTTTAATATTTATTTTTCAGTTTTTGGTGGACACAACATCTTTATTTTATTTTTTATTTGGTGCTGAGGATCCAACCTAGCGCCCCGTGCATGCCAGGCAAGCACGTTACCGCTTGAGCCACATCCCCAGCCCAGTAACTCACACTTAACTCTCGAGGGGTTTACCATCTAGTATGCCAAAAACACATGCAGAATGAAGTGTGACAAACTGAGGTAGATATAGTAAGATTGATGCCCAAATCTTGATTCTGTATGTGAAGAAATTGAAGCTCAGAGAAGTTTAAATGTCTATTTAAAGTTGGATAGTGTTGCAGGAAACAGAGGGCTGGTATACCTGACTCCTATTCAAATATTCTTTTTAGTTAGACACAATATGGTGAGCTATAAAAGACACCCATAGCATCTGAGAAGTACAAAGTAAATTTACATAGTTTTCAATTAGATTGTTTATTTTTGAATTCTTATACATATAATTCCATTGACTCACGTTTCCAGATTTGTTTTGTGAAATGTGGAATAATGCATGTTAGAAGCAGTGTATATTTCAGGGTGCTTCATTTTGGGCACTTTTTCCTTGAGCGTTATTCTTCAATAAGCCACTCAGATTTCCCCCCTGCAATGCTATATTGGAATTTCCCTCAATTACATAGAATGCTACTGATGGCAGTTGCAAAAGTACATTTCCATGGGAAGAACATTTCTGGAAACTCTTTGAGGAATTAGCTTCAACCTACTGGATTAAAAGACCAGAGGGAGGATCCAGGGAGTTCTTTGGTAAATCTCCTGTCTATATACCTTCAGAGAATATTGTTTATTGAAATGGTATTCTTGGGCAATGAACTTATTATAATGGCTACTTGTTGAAATGGTCATTCTTGGACAATACATTTATTCAGTACCAGAATAACATCTTTTCCTTCCCATAGTAAGAGATTTTTGCTAGACACAGGGAAAAAAAAGAAGAAGAAGAGAAAGAAGGAGAAGGAGAAGGAGAAGGAGAAGGAGTAGAAGAAGGAG
>NW_025999913.1:16701579-16734973 GCF_001458135.2 Marmota marmota marmota
AGAAAGAAAGAAAGAAAGAAAGAAAGAAAGAAAGAAAGAAAGAAAGAAAGAAAGAAAGAAAGAAAGAAAAAGAAAGAAAGAAAACCAAACTTACAATGTTATTTGTGGTGGATACCAATGTCATCATTTAAAAAAAATACTCAGTATAGATGCTTAAAGGTGAAACCAATAATAAAGCACATTTAAAATTAATGTTTTTAGCTTATAATACTGGAGGATACAAAGGCCCTTGAAGTTCTGAAATGACACACTCCAATCTTTATTATTTTGTGACTTTCCTCTTTCCCCTTCACTATTTATCTGACAATGCATCTTTAGTTTGCAGATCTTCTGGGTTTAAAATTATAGGCTCAGGGTCTTGAGCAAGTCTCCTTATTTCCTGGAAGTGGAGTCTGAGAAACAGCAGAGAGACTGAAGTTGTAGATTCTAGGATGACATGTCAGGGGCTGGAGACACCAGGAGTGGGGCTTGACCTGATAGTGACTGAAGTTAGTGCTCCTGATGGACCATTTTCCTGTGGCATTGACTGGGTTGAAGCCTACAAAATAATTCAGTCAGATTGTGAAGGGACTTACATGACACGTTGATGATTTTGGATTGTGTTCTTAAGGAATGCTGAACTTTGAAGGAGGCTGGAAGTTAGAGACATTTTTAGAAGGGATATGAAAGTAAAAATTTTTTCCTAACATGCGACAGATAAGCATGGTCTAACATATTATTTACAGACTATGAATTCTTTCAGGTCGTAAACCAGACATCTAACCTGTTGTCTTAGGCCTAACTACTGTGCCTGTTACAACTAAGAGGAAAAAGAAAACTGTGCTTAGTTTTTCTTGCATTTTACTTGTCCATTTTAATGGTGAGGCAGCAGCTCTGAGTAGTGTTTGGTAGAATGATTTCACTGATTTCTGATTCCATAAGAGATCCTCCTCCTCCTCCTCAAGGTCTCCCCTGCTTTCCCTTCCTGAGAGCTCAAGAGAGTGCTGAGCATTGAGAAGATGGAGAAGGGTAAGTCGGAAAGAAGTTCATAAGCGGACCAAGCACCTCACAGCTTGGAGATGTGTGGGGCAGAGGGGGCAGGTGGAGTCTCCTTGGGTGGACAGGTCCAAGGATATGTATCTGGAACAGCAGATTTGGATGATTGTAAGAAGAGGGAGAAAAAATTGTATCCAGTTTGAGATATGGGCAACAAACAGTGTGAAGAGGAAGGGACCCTACACAGATCAGAAAGCAGAGCAGGAAGTGCTTGGGTACTTGGGTACTTGGGTTCCTCTTTCCAACCCAAGGACTTGAGAGCTCATCCGAGTTATGCATGGGTCCAGCAAAGGCCATGATTCTGCTTGCTGAGAACTCTGCCTTGGCAATGTTAGTAGGCTTGCAAACAGACCGTGCTCACTCTTCTGCTCTGATCAACTGCTCAGGAAAATACTTGTGTTTCTGTAATGCTTTTGATTACTTATTGGCATTATTGCTTTAGAGACCCAATACCATTAAATTAGTCTCTTGATTTATATGCAGTGTTATATCCTAGAGTGGGACTCAATAGATACATTCAAATCATGTGATAACAAGTGAACACATTTCATTTTTACCAAAGGAAGTATTGTGTACCAAAGTCCTTCCTATTCAGGCCAAGAAAGAAATCTTTGCTTAAAGGAGGTTAAAGACATACATATGTATATATAGTTGGTAATGAATGATATAAAAATGAAGTTAGTAAATATCCATTATATCTCCTACCAGAAACTTGACATTCATTGTAAATTGGACAATATTATTATACATTATTATTGAAATGAAATGAAACATGTAAAATGAATGAGTTCTATTTTGTAAGGTAGGACCACTTTATGGACAATGTATTTGTGGCACTGATTTATGATGTGTTTCCTGATGTGAGGGAAATGTAAACTGTGATATAATATTCTGAGGTGATTTAAATTTCGGTAGGATAAATGAAATGGAATTTTTGATTGAGTTGAATACATTAAATTGGTCTTACATTTGATTTTGTTTTATATACAGACTTTATAATAGAGTTGCAAATACATAAAAGGAATTTATTCAATAAGCTAGTGCTAGAACTTCATTTTAAATATTTAATGATTTAATTAAGTTTTATTAGTAAGATGTTTTTGCTTTGCCAATTAAAAATTAACAAGGGTCTCATCTGTTTTTTTTTCCCCCTTTTGGACAGTATTTGTTCAGATTTGTTGGTTGTGTGTTGATATAAACAGTGATAAATGCTAATTTCATTAACTTTTTCCATATCTGCTGAATTGCTAAGAAAAATACATTAAGGCATTTTACAGCATTAAAATCAACAGGATTTACTGCTTCTGTTTCTGTTTTGATTCAGAAATTGATATTTTATGATTGTCTCTAGAGAGCATTTGATCTGCTTTGCTCTGGTGTTCTTTCTGGAGAGGTCTTTGCTGGAGTGTAGGACTGAGCCACGTCCTAGGCTGGGGCCAGGCAGAGGGCTTGCTCTCAACTGCACTGCGCCTCGGGCCCAGGAGGGAGCTAGGCCCAGTGGTGAAGCCCAGAGTGAGAGCAAACTATATGATACACAGGCCTATTAGCAACGTGTTCACTGTGGAGAGTTTGTAGAGGAACCTCGAGTTTATACCTCGGGATGATACAGGCATTCCTAGAGTATTGATTATGGAATATCATAGAAAGGAGAGAGCGACTTTGGCCATTGGAGTTACTATGAGAATTAATATTCATATTCTGCCTGTATTCATCAGTATGCACAGCTCTGTGGGATATGGTGGCTTGAGAAATCTTTCAGAGAAGATGTGGCAAGAGGGAGAGAGTATATGTAGCAATATTTATCCAAGAGGCAGTGGTTGATCTTGGGTAGGAAAAATACATGTCTCCAGTCTTCCCAGAGAACCTCTTGCCCTCTTCCCAGCGATAAACAACCATAAAGGAACTTTGAGATGCATTTCCAAAAAAAAAAAAAACAAAAGAAAAACTGGTTTTAGAGACAGTAGATAGGCATGGTTGCTAGTGATCCTCTTCAATTTTAGGAAAACAAATTAATTGGCCCAAATGTATACCTCCTTTTGTCAAACTTTTCAAGATTTCACTCCATACAAAGTCTTCTATCCTGTTGAAAGTTGGAATATTAATACTTGAGAACTGAGCTTCCCTTAGGGAAGTCATTAGCCACATTGGTTCCTTAAATTTAGCCTAAATAAAGTTAAAAAAATTAAACATTTCACCCCTGCAACAACTGCAGGGGTCCACTGGCTGCCATACTGGGTGGTGCAGCGACAATGAAGAGCATAGCAGGAAGGAGTGTGGTCAGGTCTCTGATGAGTGGTAGTTTTACATGGGGTACTGCTAGGTGTGGCAGCGATCCCAGCCCAGCATTCCCGTTGGGGTGAGTCCTGCACTGTGGATATTCACGGTCGTCAGGTAGTTTTCTCTGGTGTTGAGATGGTCCAGGCTCCTTCAAGCTTGCGATTCTGCCAAGTCCTAGGAAGGGGAAGGAAAGACAGAAGAGCTGTATGGCCTGCTTAGCCATCTTGGGCTTAAAGTGACAAAGTGGTCCTCGTAACCCATTGGTAAGAAGGGTGGCCCACCCAGGCACAGACTCTTCAGCAGCAGCCTCCGCTTAGGGAGAGGACACAAGTTTCTCAGCCATCAAGAAACCTAAAAATAGAATTGATTTTACATGGAAAAGTAGTTATGGTCAAAGAATAATCTTGTGAATTGTTAAACTAACTGGAGTCTTTCATCGTCAGTGTGTGTTTGTGTATTTTCTAACTTTTTAGAAATTACACTTCATATTATAGTTTTGCAATCTGTGAGAACCAACTAATATCATCTTCATGTTTTTAAGCATTGACACTCTTTATGTTTTACAAACTAAGAACAGCCAAGTAAGACAAGCTCACTTTAACCATCCCTAGAAGAATTATAGATTTGTGGCAAATTTAAATAAAATTGATTAGATATGTTATATAGGGTTTTTTTATAGAAGAAATGATAATGATTTTTTCCTCCAGGAATTTTCCTATGAATTTAAATGTAATTTAATTTTTAAGAATAGAATCTATCTGAAGTTAGGATTGCATTGCTATAGGGAGGGAAGTACACTTGCAAAGGAGACCCCCCTGTCCTTTTTACATGGGGTCATTGGCAGAACTCCCCTAAGATTGTCTCTTAGGAATCAACTCTCCACTTAGAAGGCAAGACCCCAGAGGGTCCCTGACCAAAGCCCATGTTCTGTGCTTGGGAATAAGGTAAGTGGATATCAGCACCTGTACACATGTCACCTGTGACTAGAGGTTCCTCATTGACCTTGACACATGGGAGCACAGACAAAGGAAGTCTGAGAGTATCACTAGGTCAAGGTCCAGTTTAATGTTCTTGTTCTATTTCTTCCAGTCTACCTACCTACCTACCTACACTACCTACTTACCCACCTACCTACCTACCTATACTACCTACGTACATACGTACCTATCTACCTGCCTGCCTATCTACCTACTTACTTACCTACCTACCTACCTGCCTGCCTTATCTACCTACCTATCTACCTGCCTGCCTTACCTTCTTACCTACCTGCCTGCCTGCCTATTGACCTACCTACCTACCTATCTACCTACCCACCCACCTAATCTACTCCCAACTGCTGCTTTGCAGTAGTGTGGGATTGTAAAAAGGATCATTCTCACCAAAGTTGCACAAAGCAATCTTAATTATCAATGGGGAAAAATATAATTCTTCTATGACCTTTAACATTTTTGTCGAAATATTAAAAAATCTCCCCAATCATAAATGTATAGCAAAATAAAAGGCAGTGAAACTACAACTTGTTTAGTCTATTATCATGTAAAGCAAACATTGAGGGTTCCAGGGTTTTGCTGTAACAGTGGCTTTCTTGCTCTTTGCCTGAGCTCAGGCCGTGGAGGGAGTGTCTCTGGATGCTGTGGCGTGTGTCAGAGTCCTTTCTGGGTCTGGATGACTTTTGGCACCTTGTCCTCTGTGCCTTCAGGGCCAAAACACACCCCCCGAGAGTGGCTTCAAGGTGAAGCTTTTGCTGCGGTCACCTCCTCTGGGACCTCCGCGCCCTTTCCTGCACAAGCACCTTCTGCTCAAGGTACTGGCTCCTGTTTCCTAGGTTCTTGTGGCCGCTTGTCCACGGCCTCCCCGAAGGCGGCGGCAGGGCGGGTGAGCTCGTGGACGCTGGTACCTGGTGTCTTGCCCCTTCCAGGCCCCTCTTCTCGTTTCTTTGCTGCACCTTTCTCGGTTGGTCAGCTTCCTCTTTTGACTGCCAGGTTCTTGGGGAAATGCTTTGTGGGATTATTTCTGGGAGACAACAGGCCATCGCCTCGGCGTGCTTTTCTGTCTGTGTGTGCACGACATACACATACACAGGACTGTTGTCTACAGACTCTGAAAGAAGTGATGTGGTTCGCCACCGAAAACAAGACCCGAGGATTCTTTACACAGTACGCACGGCCTGGAGTTAGCAGCTGAGTTTGACCCTCAAGTATTACTAATGATCAAGGTGGGTGTGGTGGTACATGCTTCTACTCCGGGTGACTTGGGAGGCTGTGGCAAAAGGATCACAAGTGTGAGGCCAGCCTCAGCAATTTAGCAAGACTCTGTTACCAAAAAAAGGGCAGGGGGCGGGGTTTAAGGATATAGCACATTGGTATAGAGCCCTGGGTTTGTTCTCTGGTACCAAGAAAACCAAAATAAAAATCACTCATGTTTAATATTTTGTAGGCACTGAAATTTGAACTGTTGTTGGTGACTACACAATGTTACTTAACTAACCCACAGTAATTGGGATGTACACATATTGCGATTACTTAAACAAGATCTGCCCGTGTGTGTGTGTGTGTGTGTGTGTGTTTTCTAGATGGAATCTTCCTTTGTCTGGTCCTCAGGTTGTCTCCCATCTCTTCTGTCATTCCTTCCTACATCTGCGTCCAATGTAAAATAAACCCAATAAAATCCTTTATGCACTCTCCTGCAATGTGTCTAAGACATAGGGTGGAGCAGGGCTGGGGAAAATAAGCATGATCACTGAGTGAAGTTTGAAAAGGCTTTACGTGAGCTTGGGAATTGCATTGAGCTACAGAACCCTGCGCAGCGTGCGGAGGCCCCACACCAGTGAACCTCTATAATGCGTCACATTGATCTGATAGCGTTCTAATTTAAAAGTAAAATGTTCATTACTTAAGACAGAAAGTATAATTTGAACCTAGTTAATTACTGGGTTGGGAAAATAGCAATGTTAATATTTACAAATAAATTGGATGTGACTCTGGTGTGCCTGCAAAGCCAACTCAAACCATTTTCAACTACACGTGAGCAGCTCCGCTTTTCCCACGGGTTATCTACGGAGGAATCTAGATCAGTGCTTTTTTAAACTTTAAAACGCATTTGAGTCACTGGGGGATGTTGTTAGGACACAGATTCCAGGGTGGGGAGGAGCCTGAGATGCTGAAGTTTTAATGAGTTCCCAGAAGATGCTTCTGCTGCCCAGCAAACCTTCATCTCAAGATCTGAGCCACCAGATTCTGCTAAAGACGTCGGCAGCCGGTGGCTGGAGCGCAGGCCACCTTCAGCTTATTTGAAGTGGCTTCATTGGACCACTTTTCATTTCCAAGAAAGTGGGAAATATCCCGTTGTTAGGAACAACTGGGGACCTCCCCTCTCTCAAGCTTCCCCGCTGGGTGTCTCTCCTCTGAGCACCAGCTGAAAGACGCAGCTTCCCCACAGCATGACCTTCCATTTCTTCCAAGGTCTCCCAACCTGACCACTCTGGATCTGCCCTGCCCCACAGGCTTCCTCCTAAATGCAAACCCCAGTGCAGTGGGCGAGAGTGTCCCGTGTCGGGTCTGATGACGTCGAGTTCCTCTGTGGGATTCTTTCATCCTCTGGCACCGGGAATCTGATTGTTTCTTCTCCAGCATTTTGATACCAACCTGCTAAGGTGCCTGCTTGTCCAGCTCCTTCCTTGTGCTTCTTCCTGGGATCTTTTCTTCTTCCCTCCTAACTGGCCAGGTGCTCTCTCTCCAGAATCTCCTGTGCTCCTCCAGTTACCTAGTGTATTTCAGTGGCTCCTAACTCACCGTCTTTCTACTGCCTGGATGGTCAGAGTTCTACTCCCAACCCAGCTGTGTGCCCATGAGCCAGTTTCTTAACTATCCTGATCCTTGATTTCTACCTACAATTTTCTTGTGAGCATTCAACAGTTTACCAAGTGTAAGTTGCATGGCACAGTGCTGAGCCCCTCTTAAGATTATGCAGAATTTGAGCTATTATGTATTTGTTGGAATTTTGAGCAAACAAGGAAACAAGGGAGTTTTTTTTCTTACCTTATTTGCCACATAATTTAGATATGTACTTAAGTGCATTGAATTATAGTAATCAACCTGAAATACCTCTGATAACCTCTTGCATTTCTCTGCGTCGCAGAAGAGTAACTACAATAAATGCATCTGTTAGAACTTTCCTAGGACAAGACTCTGTAGACACTCCACACTTAGGAGCAGTCGATCTCCTTGACACATCCAATAGGTGAATGTGACATCTTTTCTTGGTCATGTTTTTGCTTGTGAATATCTTTCTTCACTTAAAGTCAGGCTACATTTACTTGTCAGTTTTTATCAGGAACTATATTAGATGTCAAATATTTGTCATGATACATGGAATTTTGGGGATTATTCAAATTTGGGAAATGTTTTAAACTGATTTTGAGCTCACCATTCCATTCTTTCATATTAATGAAATGTGATATTCTTAGCCCTAGTCTAAATAACTTTTTTTTTTGCATGAGACATGAGGTAGATAACAAATTCATAAATAAATGATGTATTTGGTGCATTTAATTCAACACACATTTATTAAATATTAAGGAAGGGCCGCAAGTTGAAGTTAAATCTTGCTGGCCTCAAATGTTTTGAGAGGAGACCAAGATGTAAATAAAAAATTACAGTCAGGGATATTAAGTTTTATGGTCAATGTAAGTGAAATACTACTATTGTAACCCAAAGAGAATAATGATCAGTTTAAAAAATGGTAGGGATTTTCAAGAAGGAGGTTGAATTGATCTGGTGGCTGTCGCTGGGAGGGGAAGAGAGAACTCCAGACTCGAGAAGTAGCCTGTGAAAGAGACTTAAACCCCAAAGAGCACGGCTGCCTGGGAGGGTAGGGGTGTGGGCGGGCAGAAGCTCCGGTAGAGCCCTGGCCTGTGGTTGGCCTCCCGGCTCCTGGTATTTTCAGGGTGTCTCTAGCACACACGTGATCTGTGGGGTTACGCTGAGCCAGGTGGTGAGCATCCTGCTGTTGGTCTGCTCCCGAGGAGCCTCTCACTGACCTTGGAAAGGGCTCAGGACCCTGGAAGCAGGGACAGTCTGGGAGGGTGAGGCTGTGGCTCTGAGGGGTCTCTCGTTGGTCCCAGGGAGGAAACCCAGAGCGGGCTTTCTACAGCCATGCTCAGGGCCCCATGCCAGGTCAGAGGATGGAGCCCAAGCTTCTGGTGGCTCCTTAGTAGGTTGATTGGAAATGGTTCCTGTGGAAGATGAAACTGAACATGTGGATTAAAACAGATCATGATTTTTACATTTAAAAAAAAAAATGAAAGGATCCTTGCCTTGAACTGAATAGTTGGCATCATCCAATCTGACTGTATAGGATCACCGAGTTAAACCAGAAAAATTATGCTCCTTAGTTTATGGCATGGTTTGAATGAATTATCAGACCATAGTACTATTATTCCTGTTCAAAGCATTAGAATGCAGAGAACTATACTTCAGGCAGAATTATGTTGGGCACAAGTAAGTATTATTTCCCCCTTCCAAATTTGATGGTTGCCAGCACTTTAGATTTTGTAATGATTCAAACAAACTGGCATCCCCTTTAGATACTGGTAATATCAACGAATTATAGAATTATGATGACGTTGGGCCTTTTAATTGTGCTGTGATCATTCATTATTATAACTCACTTGTGCCAAAGTCTGTCTGGGCTTGTAACACGGAGTGCTTATATTTCCTAAATATTAAGCTTCCTACTCATGGGCGAGGCCTTGTGAATACCCCGCTGAAACCCTCCACTATGAAAGCCGTAAAGAGGTCTGTAGCCTTAAGACAATGACATGCCCAGAGTTTTTGTTTTCAATATTTTTCACCAATTGTAATGTTTCTTCTAGGCATCCTGATGTGTATCTCACACGTGACTCAAATTTACAATAGGTTGACTCTGCTCACTAAGAAATCCTGTGATTGCTCATGTTACAACAAGGAAATAAAACGCAGAGAGAAAAGATAAAAAGAGAAGTCTGTAGGGTAGGAAAGGAGAAAGAAAATAGATCAGGGAGGCTGAGGGTGACAGGTAACAGTGGTGGGCTCTGGATGAAGGGACGGGCGAGGAGGCCCTTCATTCCCATTCTGTTTGCCTCCTTCTGAGTGGTCACCAGAGGGTCATCTTGGGGCAGCTGAATATGGACCCACTTTGCAGATAGGCTGACGATTCAGGGCCAGGGGGCAGATCTTGCCAATACACCTTCTATTTCTTGGGGACAGTAGATATTAAGAAATTAAACGTTGAGTAACTTTTTGATAAGTGAAATGTTAATCAACCATTCTTAAGCCCAAATCCTGATTGCACCCTTGCATTTTCAAATCCAGCTAGGAACGTGATAGGGAGTTCTAAACTCTGGTTGTGACTAATCTAACACGGGTTTTGGGGGGCCTCTCTTGTTGATCTCTGTTAACTGTTATATTAGAACACCACCTCAGCACATCAGCAAGCCCCATTTCACATGCCCTGAAGATTCAAGAAGGAAAGAAACAAGGTTCCTATGGCAACTGGAACTCAAAATGTTGGTTTGTATCTTTATTCTCTTTGATTTTTTTTACAAGTAGAACTCATTTATTTTGCTAGAGAAAATTTAATGTAGAAGAGCTACATTGGGTGTGGCAGGAAAAAAGTCACTTTTTCTCAGCAAAAGGCATTTTAATCTCAGGGCATGTTCTAGAATAATCAAGACTATTAAAAATCAGGCAGTTGCACTATCCAATAAAAACAACATGAAATGAAACAGTCTCGTTCATCAGTAGAAATTCAAAATCTCTAGTGTCAGACGAAGCAATGACATGTACCAGAGAAACCAAGTTGATTAAATTGGCTGGATATTTTGGCATCACATACATAAAGTTGTAGTTCTAACATGAAGGTTAAATTAGACCAAATCAGGTATTTCTGCTAAATTGATGAATACAATTCAAATGACTAGCTAAAGCATTAAAAGTTCAGTTAAAAGTAGTGATTTGACTTTTAACATGCATAAAAATTTTAAATATTTTCTATTGAGGTCAATTTGTCTTTAATTGGTAGATACTATGTACACAAAAAAAGCATGCTTAGAGAGAAAAAAACACTATCCAGAACAACATGAGTTCTCCATCCACACAATATTTTATAATTATGCAGATCTTTACATTTTTCAAATTTCCATATCTATTTCTCATTTCATTCTCCAATCATTTTTTTTTTAGAAGTACAGAGGCAGCATGGCAATTTCTAGCTCAGAGATGAAGAAAATGATTAGGGTCCAGCCTAGGTTAACAGCTTGTAATAATAGAATAATCTAGATTTTTAGAATGATGCCCCAGATTGTCCCTATCTCCTGGTGTCCGTCACCTTGAGAAGCCAGTTTCCGCCCACACTGACGGAGCTTAGTTCAATAACTGCTCTTGGCCAGAGGAGCCATGGCCCGTGGGCTGCAAGTCGAGCTTTGCCAAGTGCTGGAGGGTTGTGCTGGTGCCTTAGAGGGAACCATCTTGCAGAAACTGCACAAGCTCAAGCTGGCCTCTTGGAAGCTCAGCTGAGGCCTCCGACTTTCAAATGAGGTCATCCAACTAGCCCTCCAGGCCAGCCAGGGAGCTAGAGCCGGCCAGAAACAGACTCAGGAGCCAGTGCTCACTTGCCTTAGCTAATTTGAAAGTGGTAGAGGAAGGACTAGGGTTGGGTCTCAGGATCCAATTTGAGCTCTCCATTGAGAAATAAAAAAGTGGCTGTTTTTCCCAGAAGTTGGATAAAAAAAAAAAAATGATCTGAAGGATTATAATTTGAAAAGAGAGAAATTGGATCCATTTTATAGCGACCATCAAAGGCTTTAGTTCTTAGCTTATTTTCACAAAATTCTTTTATCTTTTTAACTAAATAGCTGTTATCTACAGACACGTTTTTCTACTTTTATTTTTGTTCTGTAGTCTCTTGCCTCCTAGTCTGTGGCTTTTATTATACGGTTAAATTTTCTAGTAAAGATGTAAGATAAAACTGTCCAGGTTTATTCATTTATTCTCTTGACATATTTGTAATCCATGGCATATGTATTTTACCTCATTCGGGCCTCTGGAGTTGAATAAAATAACCAAAGTAGTATAGAGTAACATTTTTCACTTGCAGACTTCCCTCTGCGGTGGCTTTGCGCACTTCGAATCAGTAGGTCAGCCGGGCTTCAAAATAAGACAGGTTATTTTTGCTGCTTTACATGGACAGAGCCCTGTGGGCAGGATCCCAGGGGGGAGGGGACCTATTTTTCAGTGGTTGTCATCTTCGTGGTCGCTATCTTGAATTTCCTTCAACTCTTTATCAGGTTTTCTTCAGTTTTGAAGATGGATTATTTTTTTTTCAGGCACAATAAAATTATTTCTTAAAGATTAAGATTCCATTTGAAAGGAGTTGGGGGAAGGTCTTTTCAAGGGAGGGCAGCAGCGATGCTGAGGTGCAGACCTGCAGCTTGGCTTCCTAAAGCCCCACAGGAAAACAGAAATCCCCCAGGACCCTCAACATTGCAACAAGAGTCTAGGCATCAGCTGGAGCTTTCCAGTACCAAAAAGAAACACGGTGCTTTGTTGAAGGCATTCGCAGAAACAAAACCACCCTGCCTTCTCTATTTATTTTTGAAGTCTGGTCTTCTCTGACGCTGTGTCCAGGCCCATACTCAGCAGGACAAAAGCTGCTACCAGAAACCCGGGCACTGGTGCCCGGTCTAGGGAGCTATGTGAGTCAGAAACTGGGGATGTTCATGTTTAAGACCGAGAGACAGAGATGGAGCAACTAAAGGGCCCACTAGAGCCACTGTGAGCTTGTTCCCCCGGCTCTCACAGGCTTTCTAGAACAACGGTTTCTAGGTTGAGACCCCTCCTTTCACTTTCCTGAACCTACGTTTTCTCACCTATAAAGGGAAATTGAAGGCAGGCGCAGTGGCCTATGCCTGTAATCCCAGAGACTCTGGAGGCTGAGATAGGAGGATCCTGAGTTCAAAGCCAGCCTCAGCCAAAGGGAGGCACTAAGCAACACAGTGAGACCCTGTCTCTAAATAAACCACAAAATAGGGCTGGGGATGTGGCTCAGTGGTCGAGTACCCCTGAGTTCAATCCCCAGTACCAAAAAAAAAAAAAAAAAAAAAAAAAAAAGAAAGAAAGAAAATTGAATCATAAAGTACTTTACTTTACCAAATGTGCGAATCTCTATGTAAAACAGGACCCCCAGCAAAGCATTTGTGACTTCCTCACATTGAAAAATATTTACTGTGCAGTGTCTATTTGAGTCATCTCTGCTCCTCATTATCTGCTCTATATCACTGTGCATTTGTCTAGATTCATTTTTAGGAAGAAACCCCACTATTTTAGTTATTTATTTTTGGTCTTCCCTTTAAAGATTTGTAAAGGATGGTATGCTGCCATGAAGGATCTGGTTTCAGAACGTCAGCACAGAACCTCAAAAGAGTTGACCAGCTTAAATACAGGTCTTGAAGTATGCAAAAAATGCATAATTTGCACTGTTTTGTTTTCTGCAACAGTGTTTTTTCCAAACAACACATCTGTCATGTCCCTATTGACTTGAAGCCATGTAGAATGCACACCCTCTTTGACAGAGAAAATTAATAGTGCATTAGGGAATTTTCTTTTCTGAAATAATGGAGTTCAGATTTAGTCCAGTCATCTAATCTGAGATACTGATATCACGTTGGGAGCAGAGTCCCTGGGAGATTCCAAATAAATTGCCATCAACAACCATCTCGGTTTTAGTTTGATACTCACTCATTCAACAGAGGCTATGAGAAAGGAGATGTATAAAGGAGATGTACATAGGGAGTATCTATAACATGTATATAGGGAGATGTATAAAGAAAAAAAAACAACACTTAAACATTGACTTCCTTAAACTCTGAAGTGCTAGTAATGGTCATATGTAGCTTAAACAAGAATTAAATGAGGTGGTGCATATCCAATACCTGGCAGTTCCTGGAATGGTGGGAAAAGTGAGTGGTGATTTCGAGGTAGGAAGTGTGGCCCTGAGCGCTCTGTAGGAACTGAGGGTGAGCAGTGGGAACTGGTCCCATCTAACTGATTAACCAACAGTGTAGGCTGGAACATGGCCAGCCCTGTGAGGTGGGAAAAATAAAAAGGGGATATGCATAGAGGAGGAAGATGATACTGTTTCCTAGAGAACTTGGGCTAACATTCATGAAGGTGGTGGCATTTGGGGGGGGGCCTTAAAAGAGAGGTTTAGGTTCAATAGTCAGTGTGGGGAGATGTGATTTCTAGATTCCGTAGATGGCAGCCGTGGTCAGGATGGAGTTAGCAGGGAGAGAACTCCTTGGCAAAGCATCTGAATCCTAGAGTCAGAAGCAGTGGCAAGTGGCAGGATTCAAAGCCGTGCCTCTAGCAGTGTCCTGTTCAGCCCCTTGTCAGGGACTCCACAGTCACATTAATAGATGACATGACGGGAGGGGGAGGTATCGTCAAGGTCCACAGTGCAAACCTAGTGAGTGTGACCAGTCTAGTGAGACAATGTTTAAAAGCATGCGTTTAGAGTTCTATGATTAAGGTCACATGGGCAGGGATAGTGTTTAGGTGGGAAGGAGGGTGTGTGGCCAGGAAGGGTCTGGTTTCAGAACGTCAGCACAGACCCTCGAAAGAGTTGACCAGCTTGAATACGGGTCTGAGGCCTTCACATTAGCAGGACCGAAGCCATGACCGAGGCCTCGTGGCCAGTCTGTTTTTTCTTCCTGACCAACTTCCCAGACACGTTTGCAGGGAGGAGCCATGGGGTTGAGTTGGAGCCGAGGACATGGGACCTAAGGATGGTGTGTGCCACTTCCAAGGCTCAACCACTGTCAAGGGCTCCTAGCGGCTCCTGCCTCTGGTGGTGTGGTGCAGGTGTGTGCGTGGAAGGGAGGGCCTTGGGAGTGCACAGTATTATTAACAAGTTGGAAAATAACTTGGGGGTAGCTCAAATTGTGACATTCTCAGACACTAGACACTTCTACTCCTATCTAGAGCTGCCCCCCACTTAACACAGGAGATTCACTCCAAGGCCCTTCATGGAGGCTGGAAACCATAAATACTAGAACCCTATGTGTATTCTGCTTTTGCTGCACATTTCTTTCTATGATAACATGTAGTTTGTAAGTTAGGCACAGTAAGAAGCTAATAATAAAATAAAACAATTATAACAATATATTGCAATAGGAGTTATGTGAATGTGTTCCCTCCCTCCTTTTTTTTTTTTTTAAATATCTTATTGCATGGTGCTCACACTTCTGCTTATGCTGATGTGAGATGGGATGGTGTCACACCACGAGATGACAGAGGTGACCCCTGTGGCTGGGCCATGCAGCGTTAGGCAGTGCTTGGGAAGGACGACCATGGGCTTCAGGGATTCTGGATCACGGAGCAGGATGATGTTGGGCAGGAAGCATACACAGCCTGGACCTGGTGGCCAAAGGGGTCATTCCTGCTCCCAGCAGGATGGAGTGGGAGGGCGAGAGGTTTCATCATGCAGCTCACAGAGGTGCACAGTTGAAAGCTTAGGAATTATTTCTGGAATTTTACATTTAATATTTTCAGCTATTGACGGTGGGTAACTGAAACTGCAAAGGGCAAACCCCCAAATTGGGGAAGACTATTGTATGTATTCACTCCAGGGAATCTGGAAAGCATGAAGAGACGTGATTGAAGTTATGGTCTGTAAGAGCACCAGAGTGAAAAAAAAAATACAAATGTCCATCAGTAGGAAATCCCGGTGCCCAACAACAGAAGAAGGGGAACTTAGTTTATATTCACAGAAGTATCACATGATAGTGAAAACCAGTCACTATTATACAGAGATAAAAATAAGAAACGTAAGGGTGAGAAAAGAAACAAGTCACAAAGAAAAATAAACGCCATTATAAAATGTTTACAAACACAAAGGAGAGAGAAGGAAAGGTAAGACCCTTGTTGAGTGGTTTTCAGGGTTGTATGCATTTGTGATATTTTTTTAATGAGGAAGGGAATTGCATAAATAATCTGTTGTCAACATAATGTGGTGAACGGTCATCTACAACTCAGTGGGCTTCAGGAAAGAAACTTGCTCTATGGATCTCACTCACATCTGCTGGGCTCATTGTCTCCTGCTGGTGCCTGGCTGATCTGGGCTGGGCTCACTGACATTTCCCTGTCTGGGATGCCAGGTGGTTCTGCCATCTTGGTGGGTGCATGTCCACTGCTTGGCTGTTGCCTGATGGAGAATGGCCATGATCTGGGGGAGCAGTTCTGCAGCCCAGGCAGCTGATCACCATCCCACTGTCTGACCCTGGCCGTGCTCTCTGGCAATAGGGTCCTGTGAGGAGGCATGCAGGAATATGTAGGTGCTTTTTGCGGCTCATCTTGCAGGACATATTCTCACATCTTGTTGGCAAAAGCAAGTCACCTTTTCAAGCCTGGGGGCAGGAAGATGGGTCATCTGAGAAGCCCCCAATCAGGGCTCTGAATGAATCAATCCAATATGGAATACTAGTCACAGAATTCAGGATCATGATTGCCCATCTGGGAGAAAATAGCAGAGAAACTCAGGTGTGTCCAGGTTATTGCTAAAGTTCTGGCTCTTAAGTTGGGAAGCAGTTTTATTTTATTTGTAAGTATATTTTACAACGTATATGTATCTTACATGTACTTCATGTAAGCACCAAATGCTATTTTCTGGAAAACAAACAAACAAACAAAAAACCCTGAAACCTCCCTACCCCAAAACAAAACAAAACAAAACCTTCAAATGTAAGAAAAACCAAAGGGCCTATTAGTTAGTCCAGGGATCTAGATTCTCCTTCTTAGGTTCTGCAAAATGGGATATTAATTATCAGTTTAAAAAAAATTGTGACTTTGACAATGAAATCACTTGTTAGAAGAAGTTGAAGGGCTTGCTGTATCAAACTGGTGACAATAATTCTCTCTCTTCCAGAGACTCCAGATCACATTTCCACCATGTAGAAACCCCGCATTTATTCGGCTTTCCTTTCCTGTCTTTTATTCTGTTTGTTTTATTCCTGGAACAAAGATACCACAGCTTGTCTTCGAAAGATTTCAATGTGAGTTTGAAAGAGTGTAGAATTTGGAACATGCTACAGCTCAGATAAAACTGTTGATTTTTTTTTTCCTTTTTTCAAAGTGTTCCTCAATTGGACCCAGATCCCAGACCTCCAGGGTTTGATTCATTCATCTCTAGCCGGGCCTGTGCTTTCTGCCTCTCTCCAGACAACCCCGAGATTCACTCACAATAGAGGCTTTTGCTCCTTTTCTCACATCACAAAGGAATTAATGTTTGCTCAGCCCTTTGAAGACGCAGTGTCACGCATGTGCTATTATTAATAATGAAATACAGATCTGCTTCACACCAGCTGAAAAACAGGGCTGTGCCACCACCAGAGAACTTTTATTTAACCAATTCCCCGTAATGCTTAGCCCAGACCCAGCTTGGCTTCAGATTGGGGCCGGTCCTTAAACACGGGTGGAGAAAGGAAGCCACTGGAGGGGAACAAAACATGAGCAATACAGTTAGAAAAAAGAAGAGAAGAGGTGCCTTTTGTAACCCTTAGAGACCACCCTCACCCCTGCTGCAGGCATTTCAGCTACAGCTGGGTTTAGGACCCAGCGCTTACTGAACAGGGGCCCCCAAGGAGCCCTTCCTTGATTCTTTATGCATTCCAAAGAGGGTACACATTCCCAGGGCTCACACGGGCACAGACAGGAAAGGGGTCCATCACATTCTGTGGCCCGCCTGTTCTTTATGTTTGTCTAGGACTTTTAGTCACTCTCCTTTTCTTCCCCGTAAACCCTAATATCACTCCTACCATAGCTCTCTACGTTCACAAGCTCCCTCGACCTGCCTGCGTTTGGGGGGAGATGGATGTAGAGTGAGGCCACTGTTAAATCACAGCCCAGTAAACTCTCGGGCTGGTCCCGTTTAGAGAGACAGGTGCAAACACACAGCTGGATTGCCAAGGACACCTCTGTGGGTCCTGCAGACGGGCAGGCACACCCACCCACCATAGCAGCCAAGGAAGAGTGAATTTGTGAGCTGGGTGTGTATATCGGGATTTGATTTTTTAAATCTGTGCACCTGTCCTCCGTGGCATGTGTCTCAACTCAATCTCCCCCCGTCCTGCCCCTGCGGGTCTGTGGGTTTTGGATCTGGTTATTCAAAATGGACTCCAGGGTGATTTGTGAGTCACCCAGTGTTTGCAGGACAGGGAAGCGTTTCTTCCTCCTCTCCAGGCCCCAACACGAAAGGTGTTGTCTGTGGAAAAGAGAACTGAAGAGAGAAAGAGAGGAAGAAAAGGGGTACAGTACAGACCTCAAGGAAATCAAGACCATGCTGTGCAAAATCACGACAGCTGTTTCTGTTTTTATTGGCTGTTTCTCTTGGCTCTATTTTTTCAGCAACTGCTGTTCATATGAGCAGGAAGGCCTGCGGCCTGGGCAAGCTCCCCAGAGGGAGGAGGGGACGACAGGCCCGGGCGGGAGAAGAGGAGGGCAGCGGCTGGGGCTGGGGGGCTGAGTTGTGTCCGGTGCTTGGAGGGGAGACACATCAAAGCATTTCTTTTTGATAGCTTCGTGGAAACCTCAGCAATGGACTTCAGACGCACTTCATGGCAAGCCCCTAAAAGCACCCCACCCTCCTGGCTGGGTCAGACGAGTGGTGTGATTAAGGCAGTGTCCTACTCCTGAGAGGACAGGCTGAAATCTCCGAGGAAATGAAGTGTCCGGACACGTCCCTTTCTCTCTCCTCTCTCTCCCTCTGATAGTGATTCACCTATTCCAGTGCATGGGGCCAGACACAGGGGGACTTCACATTTTTCCAGGGGACTCTCTCGTGGTGAGGAAGGGACTGAGCTACGTGTTGGCCCAGTGACCCTGTGAGCATGTTGGAGGTGGGATGCAGCCCCTCAGGGCCTGGAGTGAGCTGTCGCCCACCTGGATCCCCTGCAAAGCAGCTGGAAGGCCAGGGAGGGACAAGACGTGGCAAAGCCCACAACTGCTCTCTTGTTTAAATCCCCTGTTAGGTTGGTGACTTAAAGTGCATTTTTAAGGTTTGCTTACATGGGAGTTCTTGAATGTGGTTCTGATCTTAGCTGTGCTTGTCTTGATACATACTGTCTTTCTTAATCAAATTAATTCTCTAAACCCTAGGGGAACATCATTCTGAAAGTGAATATCATGTCCCCAAGTGAGGGCAAATGGATAGAAGGCCTGGGAGGGAAGGAACATAACAAGAGGAAGGATGTGTTCCTTGTGTTTGACTTTCAGTTATATAGAAAGGGAAAATGCAGTAAAAAGCCAACTAAGAGCAACGCCTTTCTCGGGTGATACAGTGGTCACATTTTAAGAGAAGTCCCTGTAGGGTGGAAGTCCAGCCCTGCAGCCCTGCCTGGGCAGTGGTGGTGCTTGGAGACTGACTTGGTTTTACCCTGATCTGTCTCTGACTCAAGAGCGGATCACAACCTATATGCCTCAGTGTTCACAGCTAAAGATGGAGCGGACTTGAGAAGGTGGAATAATTAAAGGTTACAAAGCGTTTGCATCTACAAAGCCTTGTGTAATTGCGAGCATTAAATCTAATAACATAATTAGGTGTTGAAGGTTGTGTCTTGGTCATTTTGCTTTCTGAATGCAGGGAAGGATGGCTTCAAAGCTCTTTCCATTGACTTTCCCCCAAAGTCGCTGAATGACCCGGAAAAGGGGTGATTTGGACTAAGGCTTTTTTGAACAATTATATATTTTGAGATATGCCAAGGTTTTCTCTGATTTCTCTTGTTACGTTACTGTCCTCTATGTGTTAAAAGTGACTAGTAATGCATCATTTACCAAACATCAAAGCTGCTGGAAGACTTTTCAGGTAGGGCAGGATTTAACAGAGACAGGGGGAGACTGTTCTGCTAAGGGGCTCTCTAAAAAGGAAAATCAGGGATTTTTATCAGGTTAAAAATGCACAAAGAAGCTAACCTCTGACTGCAAAGATTGAAATTGTTTCTCAGGAAAGATGCCGGTTTAGGGAAAGACACCAGTTTTGTGTTGGGTGTGACACTTAAAGTGTTGGAACCTCTCACTAATTGTCCTGGGGACAAAGTCATTTGCCTTAGGCTCTGGTTGCAGAATGAGTTGATTGTACTTGACCACAGCGTCATTAAGACAAGTCTGAAAGCGCTCAGAATTTCTGTTCTTTGAGAACATTTTCCCCTTGTACATCTGGTAACGGTTGTTATAAATTCAAGATACTCTTCATCAGTAGCATCTTTTACAAATGAAAACTGGAGTTTTGCATACTGAAGTTCAGCCAGCTACCCTCATTAGTTGGCATCCGTAGGACCTCACTTGTAAAAACATGTTTCAGCTATTATCTCGACAGAGGACTGTATGTTCACGCACATGCACAGTTACCAGGCTGGGCACTCCCTTCTTTGGGTCGCTCTTTGATGCTTTGTTGTTCTGTGGCTTGTGTCCACATGGGGATGTCAGCCACGGGCAGGCAGTTCCTTCCCATTATGATTCCTCACCCAGTCTCACCCGCTCTTGTTTCCTATTTGTGTTGGGCTCCAGATTGATGCCAACATTTCAAAGGGCACACCTCATCAGTTCAAAAGCTCAATTTGCCTTAAGTCATCATCAAAGCAGACACTTACATTAAGTGCCTGTTTATACCAGATTTTTCTGACATGCAAGGACAACGTGGGCATCTCAAGGGGAGCAGTTGCCTTGTGAGACGGGGTGACCCCTGGGATGAGGCAGGTAGGTCAAGAGTGCTGTCGGGAGGCAGCCTGTTCTGAATGTAGTGCCCTCTGCTGACCTCCGCTGGGGGCTTCACCAACGGGGAGCACCTATAGCTCACGCGCGGGCATGACCTCATCTGAAGAAAATTCATTGAAAATTTCCAAACCCTCAAACACATCTAAATGTGCGGATGGTGGTCTATATCTATTCCTAAATTTTCTTCCTGTCCATAGCACCCGAGAACTCGTCCTGGAAATCCCCCTTCATGATCACTGTGAAATACCAAACCCATGAGGGCATAGGAATCTGTGCTTACTAAGGCAGCTTTCCTTTCTAAAGCTCTCTGAAGCTCCTCCCTGGGAGAGATTAAATGAAGTCTGTGCGCTCCCACTCCCCAAGTCCATCGCCACACATCAAAGGAGCGCCCTGCCATCCAAGCTCCTCTCCCTTCATGCCCACACTCAAGTATGCTGTTTTATGTGGGTCCACCAAAGTCTTTTTTTGATTTCTCTCCCCATCTGTTCTTTGAATAAACATGCATCCTAAAGAGAAGGAGGACTTAAAGGATCAAACTTGGTTCCTGTATTTGGAAATGCTTTCAAAAGACCACACCAAACTCGGCCACTCGGTCAAATGAGGTTCCGTTTGCTTCTAATAGCATTTAATTACCTCCCCCACGCCCTCAGACGCATTTGCTGCTTCTCAGTTTGCACAACTTGGCTAGTATGATGTCCAATTTTTTTTTTTAATTTGAAACCAGGTGTATGAGCTTGTAGGAGGCTGCCTCTGGCCGTGTTTCCACCAGACCAACGCAGCTGGTCTCTTTGGGTAACCGACATGGCTGCACTGGGTGTCTGGAATTGTAGGGACCCGCTAGCCAGAGACAAAACCAGGTTTTTGTTTTTTTTTTTTTCCTTTTTAACTGTTTTAGATTCTGTTTGGTGACTGTAGACATGGTACCTCAGGGTCCTCCTATCAATTAATAATTTCAAGACACAGTTCTGTTGTCCTGATTAAAACTAGCTTTTGTTTTTCTTTCTTCAGATAAGTAAGAGGGAAGAACGGTGGACTGAAGAACTTCTGTGGAATGTTATATAAAATTTTAGTTTTCAGTAACTATTTCCAGCTTAGACCCTCTGAGCGGACTGCGTACGTTTGTTCATCTGAATTGATTGACAGTGGCATGATGTACAAAGACTGGACAATTTCATGATCACAGTTTAATTTTGATGGATTAATTTATTTTTGGTGAAGGGCCAGCTTGTAAATACCATAGGCTTTGCAGGCCAAGAGAAAAATGAACGATATTATGTAGGGACTCATATGACAAAAGCGAAGAGTCTTGTCCCTTGGCCTCCCATGCGTCTGATGGACCCTCCCCGTGGTGGGCATCCCAGGTGGCCATCACACCACAGGCAGAGGGGAGCAGGGATGCGGGGAAGCCAGGCTGGGTCTCTGTGCTGGAGCAGCACCTGTGGGCCTTTCAGCTACAGGCATCTGAGGGGCTTGCTTGATGGTTGTCAATTCCTCACCCCGGGTTAGACGGACAGCTGGATTCTGATGACTCCCAAACTGGTGTCCAGGCTCTGAGCACCAGCGATCTATCTTACATGTCCTCTTCATTACCTGTGGGCACTTTAAAGAAAGAAGTCCCCAATGAACTCATCCTCACCTTCTTCCTCCTGGGCCCTATTTTTCTAAATAGCATCCCTACTCACCCCATTGCCCTGGTCAGAAAACCCCTTGCCCAGGCCTCCAGCCTCCCGTTCCCTTTCCCATGCAGCCGCTGGCCTGGAAGCAACCTGAACAGGAATGGATCTTGCTCAAAGCTACAGAGCTAGGCCTGACCCAGAGCAGGCTTCCGAGGTGGCTGTGGAGTTATCCACCCGTCGACAAGCCCAGCCACTTCTTGGTTCATCCCCCTACTCAAAATCCTTCAGTGGTTTGCCAATGACCAGACAATAAGGGTGAATTACATAGCAGATGTTGAAACGCTCTGTTTTGGTCTCGACTACCCTGAAGACTAAATATACAGAACTGTGCTAAGTGCACCAAGATCTCTCATCCTGATTTCCTTCCATTCTAAAGTCCAGGTAGGTAGAGAGTTACAGGTTGGCGAGGATAAAGGCACTGGCTAAAGGATAAGCAATCACAGCACTGCCTTTATTTAGAAAATCTGAAACAAGACCTGGTGGCAAAGACATCAGGAGAGAATACAGTATTAATGAAGTCATTATTCACATATAAACATTATATTGCATACTGTGTCCACTACATAATCAGGCATTGTTGTCAAAAGCTAAGATATACATAAGTGTCCATCAACAGGTAATGGCATGTGGTATGTACACAAGAAGTAGAATACGGTTCAGCCTTTAAAGAGAAGGCCCTACTGCTGTCAATTTGAACTTGGAGGACCTCATGTGAAGTGGCATGTGCAATTGCTATGTTTGAATATGGTTTGTCCCTACCAAAACTCCTGCTGGGGATGCAGCCATGTTGAGAAACAGTGGGGCGTTAAAAGACGTTTGGGCCCCAAGGAACCACCCATGGAAGGATTAAGGCTGGCACTGCAGGAGTGTGTAGGCTGAATCAGTTACTGAGAGAGGGGCTATTACAAAGCCAGCCTCCCCACGGGCTTGTTTGAACTGGCACCTACCTGCCTCCCCTTCTGCTTCTCTACAGTGTTGGGATACAGTCAGAGGCCCTGACCAGAGGCCAGACATTAGAACTGTGAGCCAAATAAATCTGCTTTCTTTATTCAGATTCCAGCATGAGATATTCTGTTATAGCAACGTAAAACCAACCAAGACAGACTGACACAGACAGCAAAACAACTGCAGCACCATCCAACTCTTACGTAGAAGCTAAGAGGGTTGAACCCTAAACATAGAGTAGAATGATGGTCACTGGGGGTGTGTGGATGGTGGCCACAGGACACAAAGTTTCTGTTCATAAGAAGAGTGGGTTTAAGAAATCTGTTGTACAACATGGTGACTGTAAATGTCAGTATACTGCATACTTGAAAATTGCTGAGAGGAGACTTTAATTATTCTTTGTTTATGAACAAAGAATAATTATGTGTGTGAGTGTCCTGTCATTGTGGCAAAACACCTCAAGTAGACCACTTAAAGGGGGAAAGGTTTATTTTGCTCACAGTCTCAGAAGTTCCAATCTATGGTCACTTGGCCCAGTCCTCGGGCAAAGAATCATGGTGGGGACCCGTGGCAGAGGAGGCTTGTGCACCTCATGGCCACTGGGAAGGAAGAGTCACAAGGGGACCATGTACTAATATCCCCTCAAAGGCAGCACCCAAGGCCTGACTTCCTCAAGTAGGCCCCATATCCCCTCCAGGAAACGCCCTATGTCCTCACTTCATCCACTAGGCCCCATATCCCCTCCAGGACACCCCCCATGGCCTCACTTCATCCACTAGGCCCCATATCCCCTCCAGGACACCCCCCATGGCCTCACTTCCTCCACTAGGCCCCATATCCCCTCCAGGACACCCCCCCATGTCCTCGCTTCCTCCACTAGGCCCCATATCCCCTCCAGGACACCCCCTATGTCCTCACTTCCTCCACTAGGCCCCATATCCCCTCCAGGACACCCCCCAAGGCCTCACTTCCTCCACTAGGCCCCATATCCCCTCCAGGACATCCCCCATGGCCTCACTTCCTCCACTAGGCCCAATATCCCCTCCAGGACATCCCCCATGGCCTCACTTCCTCCACTAGGCCCCATATCCCCTCCAGGACACCCCCCCATGTCCTCGCTTCCTCCACTAGGCCCTATATCCCCTCCAGGACATCCCCCATGGCCTCACTTCCTCCAATAGGTCCAATATCCCCTCCAGGACACCCGCCATGTCCTCACTTCCTTCACTAGCCCCAGTATCCCCTCCAGGACACTCCCCATGCCCTCACTTCCTCCACTAGGCCCAGTATACCCTCCAGGACACCCTACATTCCTCCACTAGGCCCCACCTCCTGCAGGTTTCACCACCTCCCAGTATCACCCCTGGCTGGTGACCAAATGCTCAGCACCTGAATTTGGGTACACTTAAGATTCAAACTATAGCAATATGTGAGGAAATGGATATGTTAGTAGCTTGATGTAGCTGTTCATGTTGTAGACCATAACTACATACAGCTTTACTTGTCCATTAAAATAGTTTTTTAACAAAGTAAAAATTAGGCATCATTCAAAATCTCTACCTTCCAAGGATAACTGGGACATGGCCAAAGGACGAAGGAAGAGGACAGGAGAGGGAAAGCTGCAGACTTTCAGAAGGAGGATTTCTTAGAATTTAATAAGGAACATGACAAAGTATCTGAGGAAGTTTTTAACACATAAATGTTAAGTACCTGAGGACATTTTAAACTTATAAGTGTTAAGTTATAAACTTCCACTAACCATGAAGGCCAGGCAGTTAGACAAATTGGATTATTATTTTAAAGGAGGAAAAACAACAGAATTCGGTGTTGATGGAGAATGCTACTCTCCTTTCTACTCCTGTAACTTCCATCCACCCTAGTAGGAAGGAGACAGGAAATTTTCAAAGGTTCTAATTCCAAATTACTTTCATTTAGAAAACAGCATTTTATGAACCACAAAATTTTTCAAAATGATGCAATTATTTTAAAAAGCCTGTGAGATAGTAGCTTCAAAGTTTAGGGAGAAAGCTTCCTCTGCCTCTACACGACAATACTGTCTCAGGATGATCCATAATTAATTATAGGAGCCAAACTCACCTGCAATCCTAGGGACTCAGGAGGCTAAGGCAGGAGGATTGCAAGTTCAAGGCCAGCCTGGACAAGTCAGCAAGACCCCGTCTCAAAATAAATTATTCAAAAGGGCTGGGGATGTGAGTCGTAGTACAGTGCCCTCTATTCATTTTTCTTCTAAAAATGTTGATTTGGGGGTAAAGGAGAAAATTTCCTTCCTTCCTTCCTTCCTTCTTTCTTTCCTTCCTTCCTTCCTTCCTTCCTTCCTTCCTTCCTTCCTTCCTTCCTCCCTCCCTCCCTTCCTTCCTTCCTTCCTTCCTTCCTTCCTTCCTATTTTTTCTTTTCACAGAAAGGAAGAAACTGGTACAAGTAAAGGAACCCAGAACTGTGTGCGAATTGGCCTGGTGGAATTGGTGAGAATCTCTCCGAGGCTGGGTTAGGATCTGGGGCTTTCAGATGGAAGTGGCTTCCTGTGGTGGTAATGCAGAAGAGGATTCACCCGCACAGCTTCCCCAGAGTGCTCGCTAATAAGATAGTCAGCTGGAAATCACTCTATGCAGCACTGACCATGGCTTCCACGCGGCCTGCTGAGGTCCACCATGCGTTTCTGTCTCACGTTGTCTCTGAGTCTCATCCAGGGGTGCTCCTTAGTGCAAAGTGGGGACAAGGTGGCCCCAGATGCCAGCCTGTGGCAGTCCCGGCAGGCTTGCCCAGGCGGGGTCTGCACGGGTTGGACGCAGCTCATCTCAGGGCCTTGCGAGGCCAGCCTCTGAAGTCCAGGAGGACTGCTGCGTCCGGCTAACGGAGCCGAGTCCGGCGAGGGACGGCGGGGTTAAAAATACACAGGACACCAAGGTTCTTCATCCAGGAGGGAGCGTGTGCGCGCGCTTTATTGCCAAATTTGTTCCCCTTATATATCTTTTTAACAGCTGCGGGAAATTACTCAAAAGTGAGGAGGGGAGAGTAATAACTGCGTCCTTGGGTTACCATCACGTCACCGTCCCCTATCAGGAGGCTCGAACAGGTCAAGATGTTCCCGAGAGACACATATGTGCGAGGCAGATAAACAGGGAACCGCAAGCCTGCGTCATGGCCTTGTGAGCTGGCCACATTGACATGCATAACAAAGAACTGGGGGTTGAGTCCCCAGGGGCCAGGGCGGGCCTACTATCAGCAGAGGACGGGCTGAGGGGGCTCCCTGATGTCTCTGCTCCTCTCTAGAGTTTTCTGCTCAGGAGCATTTCACACAGGCCAGTGAAGGACTGGTGACTGCACCCCTAGAGCAGCTAGGAGTGAGGTGCAAGCTCTGGATGCTCCCCAGAACCCTGGAAGTCCCTTTGGTGACTCTTTCCAGGCTGAGTTCTCATGGCTTGCTCTGGGACTCCCTCCACAAGTGACCTGAGCTTTCAGTATAGGCGTGTCTATTTTCCTCACCCCTTCATTAATTAAAATGTGATCTGTCAGAGCATCAGGGCTGCCTCTGTGCGGATTTCTCCAGCCCCGCCATGGACACTGGCTCAGTGCTACGAAGAGAGAAGTTCAACAGAATGTGAGAAATGGCACCATGGAGGTCAAGGCTGAAACGAGGCAGAAACCCTCATCTGCAGAAGATCAGCCTCCGTTTTTCTGTCATGTTAACTGTTGAACACTTAAGGTCACCTTGTTGATTTATGTTTGTTTATTGAATGATCATATTTTCTTTTCTAAAATTTCTGGCCTTATAGTTTCTCTTTCCTCCTTAGCTGAATCAGTAAACACGTGTTTTCGTCAAGTCAAATCTACTCCACCTCTTCACCTGGGGCCTCTCCTGCTAATCCCCAAGTTCTGTCTATTTTCTTGTGTGGGCCAGACCTGCTTCTTAAGAATGGCGTGATCGACATGAGGCTGTACATTTACCAAGCTTCAATGTACTTTCCTCTTCCTCAAGTGCAGACAGATCATATTTGCCAGAGCCGCAGAGGTAGGTGGGACACGTGGTAGATTCCCGTTAGTGCAGCGTGAACAGGCACACTGTGGAGCAGTGACTGTCTCCTCAAAGTTAGGGAGTTAACTCCCAGTTCACTCATGTGCCCACATGTGAATACACACACACACACACACACACACACACGGTTTGTATGTACATATCCATCTGGTTTATTGGCGTGGTGGTTTTGGAGTTGAACCCAGGGCCTTGCACATGCTGAGCGCAGGCTCTAACTTTGTGCTCTTCCCAGCCCTCCCAGTCCCTCTGTTAATGGGACCTGGGGTCAGGGCCTTTAGGAGGTGACTAAGATGAGATCCTGAGGGTGGCACTCCCATGATGCATTACTGGCTTGATGAGAAGGGGACACTCCACTAGCAGATTGCTGTGTCTCACCATGTGACATCCTCGTCATGCTGCAATGTGGCAGGAAGGTTCCCAGAAGACGCCAGCACCATGCTGTTGGGCTTCCCAGCCTCCTGGACCATGAGCCAGGTGCTCTGCTCTTCTCATGCAGACTGACAAGAGGCCACTCGGAGGACACGTGTGTTGAGTTGTCCCCCCTGGATGGGGTTCCCTGCCAGCCTCTTAGGAGGTCTGTTCACTTTCCCCTTGAGTCTCAGTTACCTTGTAATTAAAATGAGCAGAATGATATGTGCTTTGCATAGTTGCCAGAAGGTTGTTTCTTCACATGTGATTTAAAGTAACGACATTGGATTTGGTCACCATTAATGAGCTGTGTGACCTTGAAACACATTTGACCTTTATAAGCATAAGTTTCTTTATGTTTGAAAGTAGAAGCAGCAACTGCTGGTGACATGTACCAGACATAGTCAGTCCTCAATAGATGATAGTTTGTACCCTGAATCTGTGAGCAGACCCGTTGGGATCTACTCTCCATGGTGGCATCTCCAGAGGTGGCTCTTTCACCTTAATGAGGGGCATGACGAGCTCACCTTTCCAGGCTCCTCACAGAGCCAGTTTCTCTTTCCTGTTTGCCATGTGTGGTGGTGCCAGGTGTAAGTGGCACGTCTCTCATGGTGCATGTACCTGCCATTCACTGTCTTTAGGGTCAGCTCTTCACCACCATTTCGGCTTCTGTGTGGAGAGAGTTATGGTCTCATCATTTCCTGAAAATTTTATGTCACAGATATTCCTGAGTATCATTTGTGGTTAAAATCTTGTTTGGGTTTTCCTAGACATTTCAAGAAAACATATATCATCCCCTCCTCCGAACTTTCTCTGGTTAGGTTCTAAAACCATCCTGATGTATCTTATTAAAAACACACACAATGGAGATGTAAGATGGACAGGGACCCTGCTCCCCTGCACCTGCTGACAGCCTTCCCTTCCTGTTGCTCCTGATTTTTGACAGTGGAGTTCACTGGAGAAGCAGGAGCACACATATCCAGCTAGCATCTTGCATACATTATCTTGGAGGAATCCACAGTATAATAAACAGCTGTTAATGAAGAGTCTCAAAGCAGAGATATCTGGCATTATGATTTGTTCTGTACAACTGATTTTAAAAAAGGAATTGTTGTGCCTTTTAGACCATCCACCCTCTTCCCATCTGTATCTTCCAGCGGTTTTTAGTTTTCTTTGACTTTTGTGTGGTGTTGGTGCATGTTTGCTCATGCTGGAAGCAACAGGCTACCCCGAAAACCCTCTGTGGTCTTTCCGCTTTGTTCCTACAGTTTAGGTCTTCCACTCCGCAGCTCCGACACAATGGTTGATTAGGTCGACCCACCAACAATCTGTTAAAGGAAATAATTTTAAGTTCCCAATGACATTATTATGCACTAAATGACTGCATGAGTTTGAAGAGGTCTCTTACCTCTTTCCTAATCTAAAAGAAAAACATTTGACGAGGAGCCGTGTTATCAATCCTCCAGGAGTAGAAATTACATCAAGAGCAGTTGGGCTTTAGAATGAAGGCTGGATGGAGATGATGCTGAGTTTAGTCAAAATAATCAATTTCTAATAGTAGACCATACTGGAAACACTTACAGATGCTGATTGAAGTCACAACATGTGCATTGGCACTGTGTGTCATGAAAAGACACACACACACGCACACACACGCACACACACGCAGCACATAGCACACACTGCTCCTGTCCTTAAGGAGTTTTGATTCAGCAGCAGAGACAGGTGTATGATAAACTTCCTGCCCTAGAACATAATTAAATTAACAAATATCACAATGGATTCATTGTGGGTACAATGGCTGTTTTATGTTCGTGTTAGTTTAGTTAGAGTTTGGTAGATAATTATAGCTACTTACTGCATCAAAAATAGGATCACTTCAATACTGAAAACAATGTCTGAAAGAGTTGCCAGCTTTCCATTTGGAGATCTGAGGTTTATTTGTTTATTGCAAAGGAAATAATGGTCCACACATTCTTCAGAAGTACATTAAAGCCCAACGCATCCTCCATTCTGAGTTTCCAGGAAGCAAAGGAGGTGGATACAAGATAAAAGGACAGAGTTTAGTGGCTCGAAACAGTCCCTTTAGTTTGCTCTCAGTGTTCAGGGGGGACTCAGCACCTGTAAGTCGCATGTGAACATCTGGGTTGGAGGCTCCTGTTGGTCAAGTCTTCTTCACTCACTCACCCGCCACCTCCCAGTTGCTCCGTCTGTCTCTCTATGTGGTTTGCGCTCCTTGTGGAGAGGTGGCCTGTGTACTCATACTTCTTATCTGGTGGCTGGGTTCTACAAGGTCAGAACAGAAATGCCCCTTCTTCTAAAGATCAGGGCTGGTTCAACCTCACATCTGTCGTATTCCATTGGTCAAAGCTGAGTACGATTCTCGATGGGAAGAGCGTCAATAATACTTGAGGTCATTGCAATCTTCCCACAGTGTCTGGGGCACATGCTATAATCTGAAGTCCTTGATTTTTCACTTAACTGACTATTGTCTTTTTCTGAGTAGGCAATAAACAAATGGTTGCTCCAGCTTGCTTTCTTCAAAGTAGACTGCTGGAATTTTGGCTGAGGCGATTCTTTGTGTGGATATGTGACTTTAAATTTGTAGATAATTAAAGCTACTTACTTTTAATTGGTAGATAATTATAAATTATAAAAAATTATAACTAAAAAATTATAAATTATTTAAAATTATAAATTATAAATAAATTCCATTTGTGACTTACCCCGTCACTGACCAATGAAAACATGAGGTAAAACATTTCAAAGTTCCCCTAGTGGAGTGGACAGTACTTCTTTGGAGTGGAGTTCCTTGTCGCAGTGTCTTTATGGGGTAGACTCACAGGTGAGGTGCTGAGCAGGTGACCACTTGACCTGCACTGACCCAGGTAGTAATAGATGACTTATTTCTGTCCATTGCATTTCATAGAACACAAAGGTTTTACTGAGTACTGTATCCTCTGAACTTCTAGTGATACAAGATTTTGCAGAGCTGTAGATATATGTAGATATATGTAAGATGCACCCTGCTCACAAGCAGGATATGATGTTATGGGGGACATATTTAGTCATCAATTAAAAAATACTGCATGCTTCCTTCACTTAAAAAAAAAAGGTGTTCATTGTAGAACATTAGAAAACCTTGCTAAAGACAAAGCATGCACACCTTGAATGACACTATTCAAATGTGACCAGAGCTGCTAATACACTGATGAATGTCATGCCAACTATTATCATGAAATAATAATCCTTGTACATGGAAGGACTTCATTTAATATAGATATACTATATAGAACCTTATATTCATTCTCTCTCTCTCTCTATATATATATCACTTTTTGAAATGTGCTTTTGATAATTAACATTGAGAAAAACAATATGAAGCATTAATTAAATGAAGTATTAAATACAGTCAGAGGATAAAAGTGTGTAGGGGACTATTGGCTGCAGTTGCTGGGAGAGCCTTCATGTGGTAATTGAGGCTTAATTGGCAGTTTGAAGAGTGGGTAGAATTAGGATTGACAAGGTCCTAATTAAGAACTCCATAACCAGACTGAGCAAAACAGCACGAGAGGACAGTCCAGCTTGTCCCCGTGTTCCCTGTTATTTTTTCCAACTTTGGTAAGTATGTCACTGGGTTTTTAAATCATGTTCACCATACAAACTTTTGAATTTGAAAATAGTAATGCTTTTGAGAGATGTAGGGGAATGGGAAGCAGGCGGTGGTTTTTAAAATGCCTTCTTACAGATGTCATTAAATTCTGCATAGTGTTCTACCTGAGCCAGCAGATGGCTTCAGTGACAGCTGTGATATATTGGTCCTGCTCAGAATGGGAGGTGGGGATTTCAGAAATGGGTGAGTGAGGAAATAATGAAAGACACCCTCTAAAGACCATCCATCATTCATGGGGAGGTGGAACCCAGAATTTCTGTTTCTTACCTAGAGCTAAGGTAATGAGAAGAGCCTCTTCACTGTGCTCAGCGCATTGTTATCAGGACAAAGATCAGGTAGTCATCACCAACTCCTTGGTCAACAAATATTATAGATCAATAAGTATTATATCCTGAGCCCACGTTAATGTACTTATCCATATCCGATACTAATAACATGCTAATGAAACAGTCCAACAGTGTAAATCACAGGAGGGCAAAACCAATTTTGTTTCTACTCTTTCCGAGCCCCACATGGAAATGTCAAATGACTGAGGGAAGGAAACCCTGCACATCAGGAATCATGCTTTGTAATGAAAACTAAGAAAAGAAATAAAAAACAAGGAGTTACTTTGATAGCAGATACAAATTTTTACTTATAAAAATGGGGCCAGTAAAATGCTGTTTTTATTCGGTTACACTTGATTGAATCTGATCTACCTAGCAGCAAATCCAGAAACTTTACGTATACACAAAATGACCTTGAGGTTCTTGCCTGCATGGTGTCCAGCTAATTAGCTATAGCTAGTGTCTCTGTCATCGACTTAGGCCAAGATATTAAAAATAACTGAAGGATTATTTTCTTACAATTTAAGAGTGTGTGTGATTGTTGTTAAAATTCTTGCAATTATATAAGGAAGAAAATTAGGGCTGGGTGGATGAAGGAACAATGTGTTTAAGTAACACCTAGTATATTTTAATTGAGGTAGCAGGTGCTATATAAATATTGTTACTGAGTGAATGAATGGTCAGTTTTATATCATTAGGAAGATGATACAACATGAAAAGGCCGTTGATGGTGGGTTCTAAAAAAATGAGCATATTAAAATAATATTTTATGTTCTTATAAACTTTCTATTAAAAGTTGCAAAATACACTAGGATAGATCATGATGATAAATAGACCAACATTTCTGGCCAAATGAAAATAACATTTCATGGTTAATTGGTAATTCTAATGCCTCACTTGTTAAAGTTCATATTGTAAGGAACAGGGTTCTTCTAGACTGTAGGAACCACCAGGAGAGCACTGTAGTTATTTGTTATTTTCAAATTTTATTGGTCAGAAGAAACAGTGGAGAAACTTGTTAAAAGCCAGATTCCTGGGCCCCGACACTGACCCATTCTGATTCAGCAAGCATTTGTAAAGAGGACTTCAGGTACTGCCAGGCCAGCGATCTGCTTGCTGTCTGTATTGTGCAAAACAGGACCCTACTCATGACATTCAGTCTGGTAGGAATTCATAGACCTGAAGGTCTGTTTTGGGGGGTGGTATCTTATTGTGGCTTCTGGGCATTCTTTCTAACTGGCTCGAATTCTCCGGAAGGCCTCGCAACCTGTCTGAAATACTCAGCTTGGCTCACTCTGAACTTACGTTCATGGTGAGCCTGATCTGAATTTCCTTTCTCATGTCATCTTTCTGGGTTTTAATAACCATGTGGTGCATGCCTTTCTTCCTTTTCTATGCTACAGAATAGATTAAGTAGCATTAGAATCAACTGCATTAAAAATTTTGGTAAATAAAGTAGCCTGAACATTTATTTCCATTCAAAATTTATACGTCAAAATCCTAATGCTCCATGTGATAGTCAAGGGAGGTGGGGCATCTGCAAATTGGTTTCCTCAGAGGGCAGAGTGGGTCCTTGAGCAAGTCTTCTCTCTTCAATTGGTATCTGAACGGTGTTAGTTTTCCACCTGTCAAATAAATTTACATTTTGTGGGGGGAAATGGATATTTTCTCCATGCTTTCGAATATTTTGGGTTTACATTTGGTCAAGTAAACCTGCTTCTTTCAATTTCTTCTGAGTTGGTGAATCCTGTTGCCTCTTTTTAATTTTATGTATTATTTTGATTTCTTTATCCTCTTTATTTTGATTCTAGGTGACTCATAAAGAAAATGGCAGCGAGTTGCTGAAAAGAATATTTTTTAGAATGACAAAGCAACTTAGAATTTGTTTAATAGGAAGATGGGAAAGAAACAGGGCAACTCAGGTAGAAATGCCAATGGCTCTGTGTCCCTTACCAGTCCAGTCAGCCCTGCAGCGGAGAGCGAGGCTGTCTTGTTCTAGTGCATTTAAACCAGATTTATGTGAAGCACAGATAAAACAGTGTGATTCTATTTTGCTAGTGGTGTGTGTAGATTATTTACTAGTTTGAATTTTTGGCCTTGATATGTCAATGTTGGTTACATTTCAAATCTCTCTCTCTCTCTCTCTCTCTCTCTCTCTCTCTCTCTCTCTCTATATATATATATATATATATATATATATA
>NW_025999913.1:16736253-16747825 GCF_001458135.2 Marmota marmota marmota
TATATATATATATATATATATATATATATATATATATATATATATATATATAAATTTTATTGGGTTAAAGCTTTCAAAGGATAAGCTTGCAGATCTGTAAAATTCTCCTAAGCAGCAAATCAAGGGCCAACATCAAGGAATATGGCAGAATGAAATAGATAAGAAAGAAAATAGATTGTGTCAGTGTGGGTTCATGTCAGGTGGTGGCTGCTTCTCACTAAATCCTTCCTAGATCTTGAATTTGATTCTTCTTAGGCATGATTTGTTGGCTGATCTGAAAAGTAGGAGGGAAAAATATAATAATGTCCTAAATATAGTGGTTAATATTAATCCCATTTAGTTATTTGATCCTAATAGGTTTGATGCTATTGATTGTGTGATGGATACAAGTTTGGAGAAGAAAAAATACCCAGACTTTAGGCTTTTTGTGTCTAAGAGTGAAACTTCTTTTCTATAAATCTCATTTGTAGCCCTGAAGAGGTTGTTTCCTCCCTGTAGGTAAGTGATGGGTTGAAGGTAGAATTCTAATAACTTTTTCAACACATGTTGACACCTGTGGTCTTTCCTCTCCCCTGCTGGTGAGGTGTGGCAGAGCTAGGTATATCTGCATTCGCCATGAAGATGCTCTCCCTCATAGTCAGCGCCAGGTGCACCGTGGTGCACAGTAACTAATGGATAATGATGGGACATATTCACACCTTGAAAATGAGGTGGTGAATTTGTTTGAATTTTCTCGTACAGTTCAGCACAATGAGAATCCCTATGGAGACAGACAGGTTGAGGAGTGTTTTTTTTTTTTTTTCCTGGCAATAGCACGTGTTGACAGAGGGCTCTGTTTCAATATGTTTTGTACAGGAGGAGATCACAGCTTTGGTGTGCGGATGCTGGTGAATCTTCCTCAGGTGTGTGGCACTGGTGTTACAGCCCGTGGAACCTGTCGTTCTAAATGCATCCAGGAAGCCAGGGAATGTCTCTTCTTCCAGATGACATGGCCCTCCACAGGCACTGATAATTAAATGTACAAAGTGAGAACTTCTCTAAAAGCAGTAAAAACAAACACAACTTTGAGGGCACATCAGGAGGTGGTGTCTCTCAGGGCGAAGATGGAAAGAAAGAGATTTCATCCTCATTTACAGTAACTCTCCTATTACAACACAAGATAAAAATCTGTGTTTGGGATGGATTTACTCCCATCCAACCTCCTTGATAATTGCGGAACCTTTTGTCTAGTAGACAACTGAAGTTGGATGTCAGAGAGGTGTTGAAACCCTGTGCCTCTGTAAGAAAAGGTGGAATCAAATCAGTACCCTGATGAGTTTAAATTGCAGAATCTTGTTAAAATGGACCCTGATTTTGTAGTTTTAAATTTTTACTGGGAAGACCGTGAGGTCTAGTAACATTGGTGGGCTTCTGAAAGGTATACCTCTGAAAGACACAGGTACCTCTGAAAGACGCAGGTACCTCTGTGCTTGGTTTGGGGGTTTGTGTTTTCCCACTCAGGGGCCCCAAAGGCAGTTCGTCTCCATGGAGTAAGGGAAGAGCAGATGGGACCCCTCCCCCTGCCCACCCTCCCCCAGAGTCCTCTTCTGAAGTCGGAGATCCATGGCAACTAAGCCCTTCCTCCGCTCTCTGAGTGAGTCACCGCTGGCTGAGCACACACGGAAGGTCCCCAAGCCCTGAGCTAAAGGACAGGGTCATGCTGACCTGTGATCCTAAGAGACAGACGTTGGACATTTTAAAAATAATTATTTCCCTTCTGCTCTTTTCCTTATGCATTTTTTATTCTTCTCTAATTTCCCCCAGTTCCTCTCATTATTCTGGAAACAGCTGTTTTCCTGCTCCCCGCGCTGAGGGAAGCCCACCTGCTTCGGGCCGTGGTCCTCTGCTCTAGGGATGCTGTGTCACCCTTTAAAAGATATTTTCAGGTGTTTTTCAAGCAAGATTTCACTCCCTACATGTGATATTTCAGGAGCCTCATAAGGGCCTCTTTTCCTAAGATGTTGCAAGGCTGGGTTTTTAGCAGTGCAAAATATCTAGATAGACCATGAACGCTTAGTCAGGTAAGGTTACGTGGGACGTGTATTAATGCCATGGGGATTCGATGACTCGGTTTCAATTTCATTTTCTAGAATGTGTAGACTTTTCAGAACGTGGCTTGGGGGATTGCTGGTGCTCTGCAGACAGAGTCTGAGATTGGGCTGAGTGCTCTCTGGCCCTGACCCTCCATCTACCCCTGATACATTCCCAGTGAATGACGCCAGATTCACCACCTCAGGCACTTTTTACCTCTCTCATTTCTTGAAGCACTTTATATCTTCATTCTGTATGTCTTCACGTTTTCTCTGGGCATACAGTTGAGGCCATTAAGGGTTGGCCTTAAGACCTTGGATTAGAGTCTTTAATCAAGTTCCTGCCCAGGATCATGCAGGACTCGGAGGTCCTGCCTCTGTGTGTGCCTGTCAGCAGGGTCACTTGGTGTCACCAGCCCTCTTCTGGAACCTCCGCTGAGGCAGGTGTGCATGCCCAGAGGCATCCTGGCCCCCCACAGGGCCTACACCTCCAGGCCTCACCTGGGGATTTACTAAGTGGTCTTAGGTGCCGCACTATTTTACCATTTTTAAAATGTTGACCAGTTGGAGAGTACAGTCATCAATCAGGTTTGTAAAGAATGGAGAAGGAGGCCTCGGGATTCCTCGTTCTTTTCCATTCTTGTTTTCCCATCTTAGCCCAGCAGAAGCGGAATCAGGTTGGATGAATACAGGAGTCCCTGGGCTTTTAGCTTGTCCACGCAGGATAGTTAAGGAGGTTTTCTGAGCAAAAGTGTAAGATTTCAAAGAATTCCTTTTTGTTTTTTTTTAACCTAATGGTAGTTGTGAAAAAGAAAAAGTAATTTTGTTTACTTTATCAATTTTAAACTTGGGATCTGGGGAATCCTTGGATCCCTGGTCCTTTGAGATATTGGGATAAGTGGTGAGTGTAGACCCAAAGGCACTGGAATGTGAGCCACCAGAGATCAGAAGACTGGAGGCGGGAGCTGGTAGAGGGGGTCACCTTGACAGCTGACTGAGTCAAGGGCTTGTCGCTGTGTGTCACTGTACAAAGGAATCAGAGGCCAACATGTGCAGCAACATGGCCTCTGCTGTCGCTCTGAGTGGTGGGTCCTCTCCAGCCCCACTCAGGTGGTCATAAGTAGGCTCTCTTTGGAGACAGATATTTTAGGACAAGGAAGCAATGTCCCTCAGCTGAGGTCCCAGCTGAGCTCTCCTAGGCAAACTGAGCACACAGCTGGACGGGGAATGAGAGGAGAGGAGACAGCGCCCCAGCAAGGAGTCCATGTGACGGTTCTCACCAAAAGCTTCCCCTCTAGAACAGGAAGGAGACGTTGAAAGGCTCTGGCGGGCCTCAGAGCCTACCCAAACAGAGCAGGCTCAGGCAAAGCGAGGCCAGGAAATGCCAGCAGACATGCCTCGGTTTCCCTCCCAGAGCCGGGGCCTCAGGCTGTCTGTGAGAGCACTGAGTTGGCAGCTACGTTGTGACGAGAGGGAGAAGAACCTTCCATGGAAACACCCAGGGAGCAGAACTGCGTTCAGCAATATTCAACCAAAAAATCATCTTGGGTCACTAAAATTTGTACTTAACCCGAATCTTCCCCTCTTTTCAACATTAACTGAATTAGTTTCAATCTGGAGAATAACAATTGGGTTCTTTTTGTTGTTGTTGTTGTTGTTGTTGGTTTCTCATTTTGATTTGGGGCCTACTATTTGACTCAGTCATTTGGCCATTTTAAGGAATAGAAACCATACACCATCACCACATTAAGGGATCACAGATTTCTGATGTAGGCCAACATGGAAATAGTCACCGGGTCCCTCGGGATGAACATGGAACTTTGTCTCTTGTGTTTCTTGGAGTTAGACTCTGAGATTTGAACATTCATTGCCCACGTGATTATAATTTCTTTTGGGCACCCAGATTGCAAGACTTGGCTGGCTGTCAAACTCACAGAGCAAGCTTATTTCTGAGAACACATTTCCCGAAACGTGTGTCACGGGCAGTGATTTGTACCTGCTCCAACCCGGAGTTTTGTAGCTGCAGTTCCTGTTGGGGGTGGCATTTGTTGTTAGGCAGGTTCCATATCATATTGATTGATTCCTTCTTCCCTACTCCAAGGACACTGCTTTTCCTTTGCAGAATATATCTTGAGTCGGTGCTACACTTCCAGTGCTCAATCTGTCATAGTCCTCTGTTTTCTGTTGCGGAGGGGAATTTTCAACTTACCCAGCATCCCTCTGTATAACAGATGATGTTTTGTGCTCCCAACTGCGTTGTTCATGTCAGTTTAGGAGGCCTGAGGACCTCTAGATCTTTCTGCTTCTCCTGGAAGATGTGCAGTGGGTTTCCAGGAAGCCCTCTGCATTGCATACCAATTCACATTGTCCCCAGAGCGTGGAATTGAAGAGATGCTTGGGCTCTTCCTTTTCCTGAGATGCTGCTATGGTCAGAAAAAACTTCTGTGTGGACCTTGGTACCACCTCATGACCAAGTCTACTGAATTAAGAATAATTAAGATGTAAAGTAGGAAATGTCATTTGGCCAAGCCTGAGTATCAGAGAGTAGAAAGAGACACTGGAAATAGGATGTCATTTTAAAACTAAAATGTCCTCCTTTTTGAAATGTTTTCATTTTAAAATGCAGAGGGTGACATTTGGCTGCCAGAGATAATACGTCAGACACATTTTGCATTTCTACCTTTGTGATGTTTCATTTTGGTTATGAAGTTGGTTTAACATATTTTGGAGCATTGGTATAGGACTTATAAGAAAATCTTTATTTCTTTCACTATATATATGTGTGTGTGTGTGTGAGTGATTTTTGCTAGTAGATATATTAAATTCATGAGAGAGTTTCTAAAATCTCAATTACCAAGTTTACCTCTGTTTTATTTATTCTTTGGAATATCCTACACTAAATATGTTCAAGAGGTTGCATTCAACTTTAACTTGACATAGCACTGCAGAAAAACTCACTGCACTCCTGTTTATTCCTGCCCCATTTTCTTCCAGAAAACCAGTCACAGAATCCTCCAGATCTTCTGGATCCTGCAGTCACAAAGATTGCACAGTGCAATGAGCTTTTGAGCTGCCCTGCTACCCCAGCCATGGGGGCGATCAACTGCCTGGTGACTGTCTCAGCTTTAGGACCCAAAGTCCCATGCCTTAGGAGACCCTTCAGTGCCAGGCAGCCAGAACCATGGGTGGTCCTACCCTGAAGCCTCCTTCTGGATCATGAGCCTCCCCTGAGGCCAGGTCTCATCTGTCCTGCCGTGCACAGCTCAGCCAGGTCAGGCCTGTCACCTTCTCTGTCCTTGGGATTCTGAATGTTGGAGTGAGAGAAATGCATTGAACAGGAGTTGTCTGCAGCATAAGTATGTTAAATTCAGCCGTTTAGAGCAATTTAGCCATGATTGCACATTAAAACTGCCTGGGATTCTTGAAACATATATTACTGGGTACAACTTGAGTACGATGACATAGTCAAGGCCAGTCTCCTGGTCCAGAAGGAGGATGTGCTAGCTTTGACCCCCGAGGCTTCTGGGATGGCCTGGACTTGTGCCATTTTGGAGGTCTGCTTTCTCCATGCTGACTTAGATCCCATGGTGTGCTTTCTAGTCAGTCAATTAAAAGGAAAAACTCTAAATTGAATCATTTTTTTTTCTTGCAACCAAAAGAACCATCAGTATTAGACAAGCACAGTCAATTTTGTTCTAGGTTTTTTTTTTTTTTTCCCCGTGGGTCAGGTAGATGGAGAAAGAGATCAAAGCAGGCTGTAGTGACAGAATCTGGCACTCAGACCCCACAGCACAGCAGCCTCAAAGCTGAGGCCAAGCTAAGCCTCAGTGCGACACACATTAAGTATGCAAACACTGTAAATTGAATAAATAATTAATCAACAAATTAAGGAGAGAATGCATTCTACAGTCCCCTTGCACCAAAATCCATATGATCATTTAGAATTAAGTTCTAAGAAAATTGCCACCCTTGATGAATTAATGTGCTTTTCATTTAAAAATGAAATATTAAAACAGTTTTAACAGTCTTTTTATTTTGTCTTTGTTGCAAGGAAACTTAGATCCTAAATTATGCTCAATTAGTAAGACTATTACTGATGCATAAAGCATTTTTTTGTTTTCTAATCCACAGTTTACAATTTTTTCCTTCTATTCAAGTTGTCTTATGAGTCTTGTATATGAAACTGTTTTAAAGTTTCTTTTGAATTAAGAGGTTAGACTTTGAAGAATGTCTCCTCTTGAAAAACACAGGAATGAGGTATTCCTAAGATGAAAGCCACTGACTTGGTTATTGCACTCATATGACATTGCTTTCAGAAATTAAATATGTTCTTTTAAAGTGCAAATGCTGGTGAATGAGTGCCATGCCAATACTTTGGGAAAGAAACATGTCACTAGGCAAACAACTATTTTTAAAGCATGTTCCATGTAAATTATTTAATTTCTTAATAACTAAAAAATTTACAAACATACAATGACAAAGACTAATAAAATGGGCAAATTTGCAAAATAAAAATGCTAACAAATCAAAATGTATTCACCATTATTTGTCAAAGTAAAATCAATTAAAACAGCAATGAGGGTTTTGTTCTGTTTTTCAAATAAGCAAATATTTTTAAAATATCCAGGCTTGGCAAGTCTTTTCTGCAAAGAATAGAACTGCTGGTTGGGATCAATAAGTGGAAACAGAACTATATTTCTAGAGAACAATGATCATAGGGGAGAAGTGTTCATACCTGCCACTCTAAAATGTTACTACGTATTCATCAGACATGTGATATACGGTCTATGTAAATTAAAAATAGAAATGAGACACATTTTCACTATGTGTGTGTGTTCATGCACACATGTCAACACACAACTACAATTTCACTAGGTGATTGATGGGTGCTGCCATGCATGGAGAATTTTTACTTACCCTGCAATCCAACATTTCTTTAATGAATCTTTCTTCCTTTCTCTTTTTCTTTTTTTCCTTTCTTTCTTTTTCTCAAACTGGGGACTGAACCCAGGACTGCTTTACCACTGGGTTATACCCCAGTCCTTTTTATTTTTATTTTGAGACAGGTTTCACTAAGTTACCCAGGTTCACCTTGAACTTGGGATCTTCCTGCCTCAACTTCCTGAGTGGTTGGGATAACAAGCATGTGACACCACACCTAGCTATGAATATTTTTTCTTTATTTTTTTAAAGACCAATGCAAATATATCTATAAAAGCTAACTAATATGTATTAAAAGTCATTGTATTTATTTCACACTCTTCTGAAGAATTCACTATAGACAGTTATTTTAGTAATTTCTCTCAGGTATGATGTTGTTGAGAAACAAGTTATACTTGATGTAGCTATGATCCTAAGACAGAGACTTAATGGTCTTTTCAAAGTTTGACTTCCTCATTAGCAGTTAAAATATACCCATGTATTGGAAAGGAGGGGTTGTGTTAGGGAAGAAACTCAACAAAATCATACATTTTGTATTTTAAAATTCTTTTCATAAGTACAGAGTACGGTGCTTTAGTTTTAAACCTTTTAGACAATTCTAAATTTATTTTTTACCTTATTGGTTAGAATTAATACATTTTTAGCATCATACCAGGGAATTAGGACACAGAACCTGATTATGTTACTCTAAAGAATATTTTCTTTTTGTCATAAATGTGAATAGTTAATTTAATAGAAGACATTATGTAAAAGTTGGGAATATATTGATTTTTCCCTTTTCATTGTGAGCATTTCCTGAACTTTATATGTATTTATGTAGTTATGAAACTAGGTTTTGTGGTGCTTGCTTTGTTCAATAGGAAATCATTGTGAATTTATTAATTTTTTTACATTATTAAACACAGGCGTGGGGATAGGAGCTTTTCATACCACGTAATTATATTCTCTTATCAGCTATTCAAAGTATGTAGCATCATTCCCACTGAAGAAATGATGAAAATAAGAAGCTTGGTTTAAATTATTTTCCCTATTAAGTCACAATTACTAAGTATAAAAAGTCTAAATTTCAGACCACAATTTTTCCAAATTTTAATTTTTTTTGCCATTATTTTACCATATTCCTGAATGTAGTTAAAGTATTTTTAAGCTTGCAGGGTGTGGTGACACAGACATGTAATCTCAGCTACTCTGGAGGCTGAAGCAGGAGAGCAACAAGTTCAAGGCCAGCCTGGGAAACTTAGCAAGATCCTGTCTCAAAATAAAAATATAATGGGTTGGGGATGTAGTTCGGTGGTGGTAGATCAATTCTGGGTCAATACCCACTACCACATTTAATATGGTATTAAACTTGAATACCTGAATTCAAGTTTCCTTATAAATGAAGTATCTTCATTTAAAATATGATTGGAATCCAGAATCTTCTAATTCCTATGGTTGTTCCTTTATATTTATTTGGTTTAATGGCTTATTTTTGTTAGGAAACGTGATTATAAACCCTCTGTATATGTGTCAATATATTTTAATGTGTGTGGCATTGAAGTTATTGCCTTTCATATCCTTCCTCATAATTTTAGATATCAACCACAGCAAATATATTGCAACTGTTAATAATAAAATCAGTGAGATGTCTAAAGATTACCATTAAGTGTGGAATGTGGTTCAGACTTGCTATTCTAAAACATCAGATGTAATATTGAGATATAATACCGAGGAAAGTAAACTATAAAACAATAAACTACCCATGCTTTATATTTGTTTTAATTATCAATATTAAAATGCATTAGCCTATGATCGTTTCACTTTCCTAGAATGTGTATTTCTGTAATACCCAGAGATACTGATGCAGTCAGGCTACATAAATTTTTACATATCCCTATGTTATGACATGATTAAAGAAGCTTGGAAAGCACTGGGTTAAGTGAAATTGGTTAAGTTATTTAGGTAGGACTCACAAAATGTTAAAATATTGTTTTGGTGTCCCATAGTTACACATATTGGTGGGATTCATTGGGATACGTTTGTACGTATTCCCATATAACATAATTTGATCATTCTTCTTCCCCAGTACCTCTGCTTTTCCTCCTCTCCTCCCACCCCTCATCACCTTGTTCTACTCGGCTGGTCTCCCTTATAATTAAAGTAGTGCATTTTAATCATACATACAAGCAGAATTCACTGTGGTATATTCACACATGGGCATAGCATGCTTTGGTAAATTTAATTCCCACTACTGTCCAGGACCTCCTTCCTCCCTCCCTCGCCATCCCTTTCCTCAACTCTATTAGTTTCCCTTCTATTTCATGAGGTAGGTTTTTTTTTTTTTAATTTCTTTTTTCTCTTTAGCTTCCATGCATGAGAGAAAACATTCCACCCTGACTTTTGGAGTCTAGCTTATTTCACTTAGCCTGATGTTCTCCAGTTCCATCCATTTACCAGCAAATGACATAATTTCATCTTCTTTATCTCTGCGTAAACTCCATTGTGTATATATACCATATTTCCTTGACCTACTTGTACACTGATGAGCACCTTGGCTGGTTTCATAACTGGGTTATTGTGAATTGCACTGCTATAAACACAGGTATGAGTGTGTCATTGATTTTATTTCTTTTGGATAAATAGCAACAAGTGGGATAGTCGGGTCATATGGTGGTTCCATTACTGGCCTTTTAAGGAATCTCCATACTGATTTGCAAAGTGGTTGTACTAATTTGCAGTTCCCACAACAACGTATAATTATACTTCCCCCACATCCTTATTAGTACTTAATGTTATTTATATTTTTGATGTCTGCCAATTTCATGAGTGAAATGAAACCTCAGTGTAGTTTTGATTTGTATCCCCCAATTGCTACAGATGTTGAACATTTTTGGTGATTTATATTTCTTTATGTGAGAAATGTCTAGATCTTTTGTCCATTTATTCATTGGGATATTTGTTTTTTCTGGTCTAAAGTTTTTTGTGTTCTTTATATATTCTGGATATTAATTCCCTGTCAAAAGAGTAGTTTGCGATGTTTTCTTTTTCCCATTCTGCTGGTTCTTTCTTTATGGTCTTGTTTCTTTGCTATGCAAAACCTTTTTAATTTGATTTCAACCCACTTATTGATTCTTGGTTTTATTTCTTGAGGTATAAAGATCTTTTGAAGAAAGTTAGTGCTTGGGCTGATATGTTAGAGTGTCCACACTATGTTTTCTCATAACAGTTTCAGTATTTCTGGCCTAATTCCTTGGTCTTTGATCCACTTTGAACTGATATTTTTGCTTAGGGCAAGATAGAGGGATATGGTTTCGTTCTTCTATATTAGGATATCTAGTTTCTGGAGCATCATTTGTTTAAATGGACTTTTTTTCTATTTCTATGAGGAATGTCATTGGGATTTTGATTGGAATTGCATTAAATATATAGTGCTTTGGTAGTTTGGTCATTTTGATAATATTAATTCTGCCTATCCAAGATCAAGGTAGATCTTTCCATCTTCTAAGGTCTTCTTTGATTTCTTTCTTTAGTGTTCTGTAAGTTTCATTATATAGATCTTTCACCTATTTCGTTAAGTCAATTCCCAAGTATTTTTTTTGAGGCTATTGTAAATGCATTTCTGTGTATCAGTGACAAATCCTCAGAAAGGGAAATGAAGAGTAGCTCAAAGATTTTCTTCCATTCTGTAGATTCTCTATTCATATTCTTAATTATTTCCTTTGCTGTGCAGAAGTTTTTTTTTGATTTGATGACATTTGATTTATTAAATCTTGGCATTATTTTCTGGGCTTTATGGGTCCTATTGGGAAAGTCATGTTCTGTGCCTATATGCTAGAGTGTTTGCCCTACATTTTCTTCTCGGAGTTAAACTAGTACAACCACTGGGGAGTATGAAGGCTCCTCAGAAGACTAGGCATGGAACCACCATATGACCCAGTTAGACCACTCCTCAGTATTTAGAGAATTAAAGTCATTACACTACAGTGATACATGCATACCCATGTTTACAACAGCACAATTCACAATAGCCAAACTATGGAACCAGCCTAGGAGTCCAGTATCAGATGAATGAATAAAGAAAACATGGTATATATACACAGTGGAGTTTTATTCAGCCATGAAGAAAAATGAAGTTATATCATTCTCAGGAAAATGGGTGGAACTTGAGACCATTATGGTAAGCAAAATAGACCAAACTCAGATAGTCAAGGGTCATATATTTCCTGCAATATGTGGAAGCTAGAGAGGAAAAAAGGAAAGGAAATTAAAGGGGGGGGGGCTCCAGAGATCTAAGGAAATCTAAAAGGAGATCAGTAGGGTAAACTGACGTCACCTCCCCTGTTTTCGACTGACCGCAGCTCATTCAGCCATAGATCAGGTAATTTCAGGCTGCAATTCGCCTGCGGCTTGCAGACAGATTGCTAGGGTTCAGCGCCTGGGTGCTTCTTAGAACCTGATCTTATCGGAGAGAACACCGAGCGCGGGGCGGCCGAGTTCCGGCTCCCGGAACCCTCCCGGAACCGCCCTGGCCCAGGGCTGCGGAGCCTGCGGAGGCTGCTTCTTGGACCCTGCCCCTATCAGAG
>NW_025999913.1:16751755-16755162 GCF_001458135.2 Marmota marmota marmota
TGTAAATCAATGGATGTGTAACTGATGTGATTCTGCAATCTGTGTATGGGGTGAAGGTGGGAGTTCATAACCCACTTGAATCAAAGTGTCGAATATGATATGTCAAGAAATTTGTAATGTTTTGAACAACCCACAATAAAAAATTAAAAAAAAAAAAAGAAAGAAAGAAAATAAAAGGAGATCAGTAGAGGAAAGGGGCCAGGGGCAGGAAATATGGAGGCAGGTGGGTAAGAGCAGGGAGTGATACTGGCCAAATTGTATGGTTATATTGTGAGCACGCATGATATGTGTAACGACAAACCCCATGATTGTGAACAACTGTAACACACCAATAAATATGGGAAAAAAATGTTACCTTGTCTTTAGTATATTTTTTGGCAACTTTGTTAAGGATCAGATATTCTCTCTATGTGGATTTGTCTCCATGTCTTATAATTTCTTCCACTGGTCTTCATATCTGTTTTGATACGAATGCCATGCTGTTTTTTTTAAGAGTTAAGAAAAGAATATACTTGAACGACATAAACGAACAAAAAAGGAATTACTTAAGTAAGTAAGTACCTAATGTGAGCATGGGTTTAACATATAAAAACAAAAGGTAAGGGGCTGGGGATGTGGCTCAAGCGGTAGCGCACTCGCCTGACATGCGTGTGGCCCGGGTTGGATCCTCAGCACCACATACAAACAAGATGTTGTGTCTGCTGAAAACTAGAAAATAAATATTAAAAAATTCTCTCTCTCTCTCTCTCTCTCTCTCTCTGTCTGTCTTAAAAAATGCTAGAAACAAAAGGTAACACTGGTACATTGGTAGTATATATATCTGACAAGTGTGCATTAAAGAAATCTCTAATATAAAACATTTAAAACGTGGAAAATACTTGGTTTTAAAATACAGAACACAAATGTTAAGATAGGCACACCCACAATTATTACAAAAACATGCTTGCAAAGATAAAATTACTATAGCTCTGTAGATAATTTGGGATCAGGTATTGAGATGCCTCCAACATCTCTCACATTGCTCAGAATTGCTTTGGCTATCCTGGGTCTTTTATTCATCCATATAAATTTTAGAACAATTTTTTCTAGCTCTGTGAACAATGTGATATGTATTTTGATGGGAATTTTACTGAACCCGTAGACTAACATTTTGACAATATGGGCATTTTGATAATATTAATTCTGCCTATCCATGAACATGGAAGATCTTTCCATCACCTAAGGTTGTCTTCAATTTCTTTCTTTAGTCTTCTGTAGTATTCATTGTAGAAGTCTTTCATCTCCTTGGTCAGATTTATTCCCAGGAGTTTTTATCTATCTTTCTATCTATCTATTTATTTATATTTTGAGGCTACTGTGAATGGAATCATTTTGCTAATTTCTTTCTCAGCAGGTCCATTATTGGTGTATAGGAAAGCTATTGATTTTTGTATACTGATTTTGTAACCTGCTACTTTGCTGAATTTGTCTTTTGGCTCTAGAAGTCTTCTGGTGGGGTTTTAAATGACTGGTAGACTTTGTAATTCTCCAAAAGGTCAGTATCCTAGGCATCATTTTTTCAAATGTGTTTGGCCACAGAATCCAATTTAAAGGGAAAAAAACCAGAGGACTTGTGTTCAGTGATTTGCAATCTTGATATATAAATTAAATTTAAAGGAAGTTTGAATGAGAAGTCTATTAGTATGAGTAAAATAGCAATCAATGAACAAAGCAAAACAACCTATTATCTAACATGGTTCTTAAACCTGTCCTGGCGTAAAAGCGAGTAGCTTATGACATCGTTGTTCAATAGCAACAAAAATATCATTACTAAAACTCAATAACAAAAATGACAAAGATTTTTAGGGACATGCCAGCACTCTATATGATACTAGGTCCTTATGCATTTTGCAAAACATGCAGCACCTATGCCACAAGTGAACCTGATGTGTGCAGTGATCTCTGGGTGATCATGGTGTGTGATGTAGGCTCACCAGCTGTAGTCAGCAGACCTCTCTGGGGGTGCGGGGATGTGTCTGTATGGGGCAGGAAGTACAGGGCACGTCTCTACACTTTCCTCTCAATTTTGCTATAGACCTAAGAGTGCTCAAAAAAACCTTTTTTTTTTAAAGAAAGTGAAAGCATAGATATTTTAAAAACATGACGAACCTCCTATTTCTTTCTCTTCTAATGGAGGTGAAAGGTGAGTAAGGATGAGAGAAGAGCATCGATGGAATTTAATGGACTTACAGAAACATTAGGCCCTGGTACATTTCACATGAAAATAGGTCAGTAGAAATATTTGTACATGGATGGATACTCACAGCCTTATTGATATTAGGTATACAAATGACCAGAATTTCTTCAGATGAATCTCCTTTTTTCACATAGTTATTACTTACTGATAGGAAAATCAGTTTTATATCAGAAAGAAGCAAAATACTAAAAACCCCCAATATAATTAATATCCAGCTTTGACATTTCTTGAAATTAAAATTCATTTGAGTGAATTTGCAGCCTTTAAGATTACACATTTTCTGCTCAGCTCCCAAGTTAGTGTTGGAAATGGTAACTTGGATGGAATGATGAGTTTATAATGAAAGATCATTTAAAGAAGACTGTGGACAAAGCACATTGCCTTCTAGGAAAAAAAAAATCTTTTGCTTCTTACCTGGTCTAGTCATCTGGAGCCTACATTTCACATAGCCGTGCTGGCATTTCAGGGCGTGTGGCCATCTGCTTTTGGTTAATTTCAAGACATCAGGCATTTTGTTTCCTAAGGATGTATATTACTCCTGCTCTTTAAGTTCTAGTGCTGGGACTGAATTCAAGGAAATTACTGAATGATGAGGCACAGAATGAGATAATCCAAAACTTTTCTTACCCGCCACACACATCTGTCAGCCTAAGTCTCCATACCACCTGGGCCCTTAGTGGAGAAGTCAAAGCATCAGTGAACACGGAAAAGCTGCCCTCGATCCATCATCTCCCCGGGGCCCTGATGCCCCAGAGGTGCCCTTGGGATTTTAGGACTTTCGTGGAGACTCTGGCTAGTGATGGATGCTATGCTAATGGCCCACCTGTGCCACGGGTCCCTCAACTTAGAACCTTGCTAGAGGCTAGACTTGGCTTTTACTAAAGCATCATGCAGAATCCAAGGGCACGCTGCAGGACCCTCTTTAGAGACCATGACTTTCCTGTGCATTTGTCTTCCACAGGAGGATTTTTATGGACTTATTTCTCCCTCAAATGTCATTTCTTCTTCACTCAAGTTGTAATATTAGTACCTGTGTTACATCACATGGGCCATGCATTTCTAGATCTTTCTTGGTTAAGCCAAGTTTATCCTACGCCAAGGCAGTCTGTTTTTGTTGTTGCTTTTAACCACAGCTGGCAAAAGAAAGATTATATTTTTAAGGCAATACTTT